>NW_028143829.1:0-29197 GCF_977018435.1 Lepisma saccharinum
AAAGAATGGGACAAGAAATTATAGGAGAATGGGATAGTGAAAGGGTAGTGAAGGCGCTGGAAACCATTTGGAATAACGGTTACAGTATAATGGGAGATAAAATAATGTTAATGAGTGAAGGACTAAATATAGGTTCCAGTCTAAGCCCAGCATTGGCTGAATTGGTTATGAATGAATGGGAAAAGAAAGTGATAGAAAAGGGAGGTGACAAAATAATTCTGTTTTGCAGATATGTGGACGACTGCTTTGGCATATGGAAGGGAACGAAGAGGCAGCTTGACATTTTTGTCAAAGAAATTCAAGATGAAGAAAGAGGGATATTATTGGAACTTGAAATAGAAGAAGAAGACAAGATAAGCTATCTAGATATATTGATGAAAAGGAAAAGAGGACAAGAAATTGAAACCGCTTGGCATCAGAAGAAGTGTGCAGCAGGGGTATTCTGCCACAAAAGAAGTGATGTAAGTGAGGTGACAAAAATAAATTTTATAAAGAATATGGAGGACAGAATCAAGAAAATATGCATGAAAGAATGTGAAAAAGAAGGCAAAATAAATAGCCTATGGAAACAGCTGGAAAAGAATGGCTATGAGAAGCAGGATAGACTGGACATAAACAGAAGAAGTAAGAAAACGGGCAGGGGAGAATTGGAAGAGAAAGAAAAAGAGGAGAGAAGGTTTGGAATAAGGAGTATGGGGAAGACCACAGAAAAGATATGCAAAGTGCTTAGGAAAGCGGGAGTTAAAACTTACAGGAAGGGAGGGAGAAGCATCTTAGGAATAGCGAGGAATGCTAACAAGAAAAAGGAAAACAGAGAAGAGGAAGAGGAAGGGATTATCTACGAAGTGAAATGTAAAGAATGTCAGAGTGTGTACATAGGAGAAACGAAAAACAGGCTGAAAGACAGGTTGAAACAACATAGGGATGATGTACGACTTAAGAGAGAGAGAAATGCAATATTTAAACACACGAGAGAAACAGGACATGACATAGAGTGGGATGAGGCTAAGCAGATAGGAAGGGAGAAGAGAATGCTAGTGAGAAAATGGAAGGAAGCCAAGGAAATAGAGAAGAACGGTGAAGAAAACACAATGAACTGGAATGGGGGACTGAAGTTAAACAAAGAATGGAAGAAGATGTTGGAAAGAGTGGAAAGGACAAGAGAGAAAGAGGAAAGGAGAAGGAAGAAAAATGAAGGGAAAAGAGTGTGAGATTAAAAGCCCAACCACATTCTATATGGAAGTAATTGTGTTTAGCCTTTTAGGTGAAAGTGAAGTTGGCAAGTGAAAGTCATCTGCTAGAAAGTTCCAAACAACTTTCTAAATAGTCTGGAGGGAGTAATGTTTGTGTATATATAATGGTCTTTTGTGGTATCTGGTTACTTTTGTACTTGATACAGAGTCTGAAGAAGACCTTGCTAGAAGGTTGAAACGTTACGTTAGTTTATCTTTTTTTATAAAATAAATTACTGCCTTGGTCAGCATATTTTAGTTTTTCATAATCATGGAAACAAGGCTTAATGGTGTTATAATTTACCCATGAAGTTTGATTCTGTTGACATCTCACCTAAAACTACAACTTTTGGAATTTTGAAAACTGTGGAACCATTTTTTCGATTAAATGGTAGAATGTGGAAATACAACCTAGTTCCTGTATTTGCCATGCATTTTTTTCGATTTAATGTTGTTTTTACTTTGGTTATTCTGTTCAAATACTAACTGAATTAACTTTACTTTTGTTATTAATAAAAATAACAAACTTGAACGAACGCGGTCAATTTCGGGGGTGGGGTGTCGACGGACCCGTTCGACTCCCTCCACGACGCCCATGCTGTACAGTCACACTTTCACGGACGCTTCTGGATTGTAGTAACTAATGCATTGAAACAAACTCGATGATACTGTTACAACCCAGAATTGTCCATGACAGTACAACCAATAGCATGCAGAAGAAAATCAGATTCGTAGGAGGACAAAAGAGAGACAGGCATGCAGATAGGGATAGATGGAAAGGGAAAATAAGACAGGTAAAAAAGAGAAAGAAAGTCATAGGATATAGAAAAAACGGAATAAAAGGGATAAATACAAATAGAGAGTGTGTTCAGAGGAAAAAGACAAAGAAAGTGATACATTAAAACCTCGTTAATCCGGACAGGCAAAAAAAAAAGAAAGAAAAAAAGAAAAGAAAAGCAGAGTGCAAGTTTTTAAATGTGGCTAGAAGTCAACAAGAGAACTTCCCAAAGAAAAAGCAGTCAACCACTGATGAAATTCTGTTTCCCACAGACTTTGTAATGTACTGTAGCTATAGTGTATTTAGGCCTATGTCCTTGAAATACACCATAATAAACGTGTTTTGTTGCTATAAAAGTTTTAATGAACTTTTCATTGTTTTTTAAGGTTATTTCAGTTAATCTGGACTTTCGTTAACCGGTCAACTTATCCCCCCATTAGTCCGGATTAACGAAGTTTTACCAGATTAACGAGGTTTTACTGTATAAAGAGAGAATGTAAAAGTAAACAGAGAGCATCACATTTAGTATCAACTGGAAGAATTGATACCTTCATAAATGGGGCATTTTCCTTCTACTCTTAAAATATACCTAGGCAAGGTTTTGATTAAAAACTTCAACCAAAAGGTCATCGACCACTAGATTAGTATTAACACTTGCTGTTGACACTGCTAATCTTATCTTTTCAATAGAAGCTTATGAAAAAATTCATCTGACATTGTGCAAACGCAATTTCCAATTGATTGATTTTGCCAACCCAAATAAGAATATCCAAACTTGGAGGTATGTACAGTGCGACCATTTCCTTGCGAGGTCGAGAGATCGGGATAGTGTGGCGGGCGGCGCTAGCGGAAATGCCGACATTTTCGACCAGTAACGTCCCGCTTATTTTTATGGACATGTCTTTAGCATGCAGATATTTATATTAATATTGCAAAACGAGCACTGACCTGTATTATAGGAGTTGTTCAAAGTGATGTCCACCTTCATTCACACATTCCTGGCATCGTTTGATCATAGACTTCTTAATCTATGGCTTGATGACATTTTGATTCGCACGCAAAAGTTCTTCTTCCGTAATTCTTCCAAGTTCTGCCCTTATATTGGCTTTTAGTTCGTCGATACTATGAGGGAAATTTCGATAGACTCTATTTTTTAAGGTTCCCCACAAATAATAATCGCACACGGCAAGATCTGGCGAACGTGAAGGATGTAATGTAACGTAATGTAAGGACAAGACGTCTAACCGTCTCTCTACCTGGAGGCGAAACGCCACGGAATTTCTATTCAAATTGCCTATGCACGTCTCGACACGAGTCTGTTTCCACGTGTCATACATAAAAATTCTTTGTTCTAACGTGAACTTTGCGGCTGGGATTTCAATCGCCTCACTAACACACAACACACACACATACTGCAATTACACAAAGAAGTAGCACGGCAAGTAACCAAAAACCACACTCTTTCACACAGTACGAAATTAACACGGTCTTGGTACAAGGTCTGTTCCTCACTGCATTCGTAGCTCTGTCCAGGGCACCTGTAGTCGCTAAGGAAAGAACAACTCAAGCTCGGAGCTTTCAGATTGCAAACAATGCTCACGAAAACCATTGACTTTAACGGTTTAGTCTGCAACGTAATCTTGACACAGTGTTGCACATTCGAAACCTCCTCCAAACGATTCCGAGCGAAGCAAAACGCTTTCGAGGGTAAACTTAAGCGGGACGTTAATGGTCGAAAATGTCGACATCTCCGCTAGCGCCGCCGGCCACAAGTCTCCCGCTCTCTCGGTCTCGCAAAGAATTGGACGTACGGTACATGGGAACATTGCTTTCAACATATTTATGGGAAAATAGTTTTTTTGGTTTACCATCTTGAGACATGTAGTATAGAGAACTGCAAGGAACCAATTTCGCTCGCTCGTACCCGTTCGAGTGTCCCGAGCGTTTCCGATGGAATATCATTTTAATCAAGGTTATTAGAATTATATAATGTGATTTTAATGTGACAATAATCGTAGACACATATATGTAAAATATCCGTCCTGGCAGTTTCAGTCCACAATCATCTGTTTCATTTTCATGTATCACTGTATTGGTAAGTTTTTACATGGAAACTTAAGTTTCAATTTCCCTGCGTCTTTCACCTCACGATCCATATTTGAGGGTCTACTACGACAGAGAACTTACGGTTATACGTTATTTACTTGAGCGACGAAGCTCTCGATTCCGTACGCTATCTAGCGTCGTTTGTGAAAACTACTTGGCACTCGAGCGAAATGCTCTTCCTGTAGCACTCTAATGCTCGAACATTAAACCAAACGAATAGTCCAAAGTATCAAGCACCTGTAGAAATTTTAGCTCAAATGTTTTAAATTTAAAGCAGTTATCGTTGTTACAATATTTGGGACTGGCCTCCACTTTCCTCTTAAAGTACACAGGATATTTTTAAAGTTTTATTTCAGAATATTACCCCACTATATGTTCTAAGATCACCATGAGTTTAAATTATTACGCTTTGAAAACGTATTCTTGACAGCATTGTGGAGAAAATCCTGCACTACAGTGGAGTACGCATAACATGTCGAAAACAGGATTTCTGTCCACTATTTGAAACTTTGAGACATACAGTAAGAACAATACAAATAATTCAAAGGTAATGACACTGTAGCAGAGTGATTCAGTGGCGTACGCAAGGGGGGGTTACCGGGTTTTAACCCCCCCCCCTTGAGCTTTTGAAATATTATGGAAAATGCTGTAGAAAAAATTAAGAAATGGCTAATTTATCACAGTCAAAGATCTGCGACAGTAATAATAATAATAATAATAATAATAATTTGAATTATTATTCCCATTCAGAATGAAGAAAAACAAACATTCCAAACACAATCTAAGTGGCCGCAAAGTTCAATTTTGCAATTTTTTTTGCAAAAAGTCGCGCAGTGACTCTCGCGAGAATTGTGAAAATTCCTTGCTTCGTCCTTATTGCAAACGTTCTTCCCGGTACTGATTTCACATCACCTTGGGAACTCTCAAGTGATGCTGAGTCTATATCCACATCATTAAACAATGTTGAAGAAGTGCTTTGTGAATCACCTAGAAGTGATAAATGTGTTGGAATGTCTATAAACTTACTTTTCAACGTAAACATAGACTCAGTGGAATTTAGCAACATGTATTCTCGCACTTCATCATCATCCTGGGTGAGTTCCATAGGTAAAGGTAATGTAAATTCCCCCGTGCATATAGCAGCGTGCCATGAAGGCACACGTAGTGGTGTGGTGGGCCCCAAAGATTCTCGAACTATTTTGCAGGTGATGTAATCAGCACCATGCTCCGGCAGCCTTCATCCCCCAGGGTTGCTCTCAGGTACCTATTGCTATGAGGCTGGGTGCGGAGACAAGGCTGGATAAATTCCAACCAATTCCGGGAATCGAACCCGGATCTCCCACGAAGTTGTCAGACTAGACCAGCGCGGCTCCTTGAATGAGTTTCATATTTCGATTATTTCAATAAATTTAATATATTTGCTTGTTTTTATGGATTTTCTCTTTTGTTTTAGAGAATTTTTTTGTAACAAAGAAACAAAAGAAATGTAATTTTGTTCTATTTCTTTCATAAATAGCAGCTGCATTAGTAGTAATTATTAGTAGTAATTAAATTAATTAATTATAAGAATTATTAATTAATTTATTATTATTATTATTATTATTAATTAATTAAAGTATAATAAAACAATGGTACTGTGAATTTGTAGAAAGTTTTCGAAATAACACCCCCCTTGATGAAATCCTGCGTACGCTACTGGAGTGATTAGATTCTAAAATCTGAGAGACTCTCATCTTTGGTAAACAAGGTTTCTATTAATATTGGAAAGGTATTCCACAGTTTATCTGTGCAACTGATGCAATGTGCAAGGGCAAACACTAACATTGCACCACCATATTTATGACACCGCTACTTCATTATTTCTTATCATTTTTAAAGAGCTTCTTTACACTTTGTTTTGACCTTAACTCCCGATAACTCCATTGATAAGTGCTGGTTACTGGTGTTACAGTTTATTTACATTGTTAAAAAACGAAATTGATGATTAGTCTTTGAACGAATTAACGGTACATTTCCCGTGAAGATAAATACAAGATATCAAACAATTTCACACAGTTCTTTAGAAATTTAAGTTTTGAAACAATCGAGACATACTTTTTTGCGCAAATTTCTCATAAAGTTTTCCTGAATGGATTTCAACATTTCAACCATTTGTTATTATCTCAGATTTCCTAACATTATCGTAGCACAATCATTGTAAACTAATATCTGCTCACGTCAAGTTTCTCACCAAATAATGGGCAAAATCTCGAAAATTGTTGACGTTAATTAAAATTACATTCGACATTTTGAAAGATCATGTGAATTTACCTACTTTATCCGCAGTATGTCTATCTTTTAACAAGCAAGCTATAAAATAAAGATGTGTAATAATTGGACACTGTTGCATGTTTTGTTAAACTTGTAACAATATGTAAAACATACAACCTACAATAAAATAAACTCAATTTTTTTAAAACTTTTTCATTGATTTCTTCTAAAGGTCGATTCACACGGAACTAGATCTCCTACTGGAATGCCCTTCTTGGCGCTGGATATGCTACTAGGCTAGAAATTATGGCTGCCTGACTGGTTTTGGTGACTAGAAAATGTTCTAATTGTAACTTGCTTCTTTGCTGGACGCTGTGGTAGCAACCATCAAAGCGAAAGTATGGTCATGTGAAGATAATCTGTGAGTTTGGCAAGGAAAAGCAGTTTTTGTCTGTGTTTTTTTAATGTTTGTGCGATTATTATTTGTCTTCGATACTCGATAAAAAGACTAGTAGCAGTAGCAGAAATGAGGTACACTCGTGTTTATTACTATTTAGAACTTTATCCATAGAAATTAGATTTGTACATGACGGATATGATTAGCGGATAATGATAATATATTAATAGTGAATTAAATGCTTAACCTATTTAGTTGACCGATATGTTTTTTATGAATTAATCCTAGGAATCTCATGTACGAATACATGCCCGAGTTCGTTAAAACTCATGTTGAGTACATATTGATTATCATTTCTTCTTTCGACTCAATTTGTAACCCATGCTTTAATTTTTCTTGCAAATATAAAGAAAATAGAAGCAGCTATTCTTCTAACACGTTCTTTCTCAAGTTGCTCGTCCATCTTTTCTGTTTGCCTGGTCTGCGCAATGCCTTGTGAGAACAAAGCGTTTGCCAAGTTGCGGTAACGAGCATCGTGTGATTCAAGTCCAAGCATGAAACCTAGCCTCGTGCGATTCAGGCTTTGAATAAGTTTCTAAACCTTACCACTTGTAGGGTAATGTTTGAAAATGTTTCATTCTTGTGTGTCCTCGCCATAACATAGCCTATTACTCGCGTCAAACACAAACATTAAAATTGCATATCAGTTATTAAACCAGCGCCCTAATCAACACGGAAAAACGAACATGTAAGCCATTCTGCACTGGGCTGGTTCATCGTGCTGTGGCGTAACCTGTCCAGCACAAAGTACACAAACCGTTACATAACACACTTCCTCTTATCTTGCAGCTGTTATCTCTTCTATAAAACGGGGCTGTGTAGGAAAGGAAAGGCAACTCTGTTGAGGGTTGTGCAGTCTGTGACCTTGAAAAGAACGACCAGTGCCATGGCTAAGCCACGCGTGTTGGTGTCTCATTGCGAAGTTCCAGAGGCAGCTTTGGACATACTGAAACCAAAGTAAGTACACAAGCACATCCAGTTTACAACATTTACAGTAACACTTACTTTCTAAAATTGCAAATCCATTATTCGCGTCGGTTAGGTTCTGAAACTGTTCTACCTAACCCGAGTCATATATATTTATGATTGACTTATTTGGTTTATTTTACTTTGAGTTTCTGCCACTTTTGGCTAATTGCGAAGGTGATGATGAATGGTGATAAGATGTAATTGATGAGAGCAGGGGTGCCCACAAGGGGGATACATGACGTGCCTGCGTCATGGGAATTTTTTGGGGGGGGACAAAATTTTATAGTTTAGCGACTAATTCTATAAGTATATATATCTTCACACAAAAGGGGGGGGGGGAGTTCGTTTCGTTTGATTGACTTGTTAATGATTTATAGTTACGGTTATTATGTACAGTTTTTCTACCTACCTGTGGGTGATCGCGGCGATGGGTTTGAAATTAAACACCACCTCTTACGTATGCCTTAAAAATCGGTTTTAAAGGACAAGGTTAGTCAAGCAGACAAACTGTTAAGAATTACGTAGGTTCAGTGCACTAACAATGGCAGAGAGCCTGAGCAGTTTTGTACGTTTTTTGTTAGCAAACATGAAAATGAGCCGTGCTTTTTCTTTAGTATTTTAATTTCAACTGCATTTAAGGTTACGAATGTCATGCGCCTTTCGATTGATGTCGGCCGTGGTATAGTTCCGAGTCGGATAGTAACTTCCGACATGCGGACTTCAGTTTAATGATGATTTCAGGCACGATTGTTTCACTTTTATGTGTTCCTGTAATTCGACTGACTGGATAATTCTAAAATACATACTGTCAATTTTCGTTGTCTAAAGCTTATGTATTTCGAAAATTTATTTTGGCAAGAATTTACAATACCGGACCCTTCTGTAATTTCTATGCTGCTGATTATACTAACGAAATAATTAGTCGCGATGATTTATCTGAGGTTAACATGGGGTGAGGTGTAGAAATTGTTCATTAACGTGTATATGTTGTAAAATAAGCTTTTCTATTCTCACAATGATTCTCCGTATACAAGTATGGGAACCATATTTGTTGATATGAACAATTGACGTTCGCAATTAGTTACGCTGCCTACAGCGTTGCCACACTGTTGATTTCATACTTGGAGAGCATGGATCGTGTAAGAATGGCGGAACAGAACAGTAAAAAATGTTGTTGATTACAAGTAAGTTTGGCAATAATACATCGATCGTAAAATTGCAGGATACGAAAATGGCGTCTTCTATGAAGAACGTTTGCCGTTAAAGTGCTACGAAAATAAGATTTTTTTATCGGTTCGTTATCACAATTAGCGCAAAACCATTCACGGATAGCCCCACTGACCATTCTCGGTAAGGCTAGGTTAGGTTAAGTTAGGTTAGGCAAACATAGTTAAATTGTGGGGTCGTAAAACCATGCACGGGTAGCCCCACAAACCATTGACGGATAGCCCCACGAACCATTCACGGTAAGGTTAGGTTAGGTTAGGCAAGAATAGTTAAAATATGGGGTCGTAGTAATGTCAGGAATGTATATATCGTTTTTTAAGTATTGGAAACACAAAATCTTCCGGTAAATCATGAGCAATCGTGCATGTCTGTTCCGATCACGGACCACTCAATTTCGCTTATTTTGCAATTTCTACACGTGACCCCCGTGACTTCAAATTCGTTATTATAGTAGGCCTCAATTAGTGAGTATGCGAAACATTACAAAAATCGGGGAGGGGTCCGGTATTGTAAATTCGCACCTTTATTTTTTTAAAAAATGAAATCAAATTATCGACAATCAAACAAAAATTAATTACTGCTGGGTGTTTATCCAAACTATATTTGTGTGTGAGCGTGTGTGTGTGTGTGTCTGGGGAGGTATGATGAACAATTCTTTTTGGGGGATTTTGATGAACGACTTGGGGGGGGGGCACCCCAGGATGAGAGGACAATAGCGAAAACATTAGACAGCACAGAACACGAATCCCACATAGAATTACACTGCCTGCGACTCCAGACGATAGAGCCTCTTTGGCATGCAACATTGCAGTTTCCGAGGTGTATTACGCGGACGAGATGTTGGCTTTTGAGTGCCTTGATCGAATACCACCTCTTACACACCAAGTTATATTTCCGATATTCTGTTACAATATTAAGTTTACGATTTATCTACAGGCTACTACTATTGATTTGATTTATTGATGATTTTTGTTACTTGTCGTCGTTTATCTTCCATTTTGGCTAATCGCGACGATGAGGATGAGTGATGGCATTATGAAATTGATGAAGGGACACTCATTCGAACCCGGAACCACCTTAGCCACGGATGTCGACGATAAAATAAGTTGAATAGCAATAACCGACCATGGTGGTATTTGTAGGGAGTCTGGGAGCAGGGGCGCCGCCACTGGGGTGCGAAGGGATGCTTGCGCACCCCTTAATTTTTTTCCGCACCCCCTACTCAAAAAACTGTTTTCAGCCGCAAATACTGTTAACTCTTCACAGAGGGAAAAGTTTGGAATAACCAAAAATAGTTTCTGGCAAGCAAAGATTTGCTTAAACAGGCGACAAACAAATGATTATTCATCAGTACTAAATACTATTTTGTAATCGATCACATGTGCTTACAGTTACCAAAGAAGTTGTTCAAAATTACGAACTTTAGTAAGTGCTACTATTTTATTTTTTTTGTTTACAGTTAACAAATAGTGTAATTAACATTATGACTTGTGGAAACCATGCCACATTGAGCGTGTAGTTTTAAATATTGAAGAGAGACCACTATTATTATACACAAAATATGCAAGCCATTGTTACTAATCTGAAAGAGAAGCCACATTTACGTCTTTGTACATGCTGTGGCCAATGCGAGCAAATCCAAATTAATCAACTTGCAAGACATTGGGATATTTTCGTAAAAGCCTGCTAAAAGTTGATTTGTAGTTGATGCAGTGGCTAAAGCCCTATATGCATATTTCATTTTTCCTTTATTTTCTACATTGCACCCCCTAAACTGCATTCCACACCCCCTCAGCACCCCTAGAAGGTTAATCTTGGCGCCGCCGCTGTCTGGGAGGCAATCTCCGCTTTATTTTTCAGGCCAACGAGGCTCTGGCGTGTGGACCTAAAGTCAGTATAATCTTCTGTAGGGATGTGTGTTGTCATGTGTTTTATTCTTATACATGTTTATTTTAGTCATGGTAAGAGGCTGGGCCCCGTATAATGTGACGGGTGCAAATAGCACAATTGCTGAAGCACACAAAATTATTCCAATTAAACCAATCACCCATCTCTAGTTACAGCATCATCCTCTCTTGTTTTAAAGTTTTAGTCTTTACCTATAAAATTTATCTAATATCCCGATAGAACGAAATAAATTACGGAATTTCTACACCACAAATAACAGACTGACAGAAACTGTAATGAAAGTAAGTCGGTTAGTTCTTTCAAGTCAGGAGCCGGTTCCCGTGGCGGAGTGGATATCACATCACGCTACAACGCCTGGACTGCGCATGGATGCTTGTGAGTGTCCATTCATCAATTTCATTATATCATCACTCATCCCCATCTTCGCAAATTAGTCAAAAGTGGCACAAGAAGTGAAGTAAAATAAAGCAAATCAATCTTTCAAGTCAGGAGTAACGAAATTAAGAGTTACTTTACTTGCGTTTCTACTATATGGAAGGGACGCTTGGATTTCTTTGAATTCTCTTCCCTTAGAATTTTCATACTTAAACATAGTGGTGCTCACAGAGGGGGATTATGGCGTAGGTTGCGCCATCGAGATTTTTTGGGGGGATTTTTTTTACCTTCAAATAATATAAAGTTCAACATTTATATCTTTTTCGAAAATATATGTAAAGATTTTACACCTTAAAGGCACCATATTTAACCCATTAAATGAAGAAAAGAAAGTGTTTAAGGGTATTATCGAAGGTGGGGGGGGGGGAGATATCCAACTTTTACATATTAGGCCTTAATTGACATGTGGGTTCTGGGGGAGATTCTGAATTAAATTTGGGGGGGGGGACAGTATCCAACTCTAGGTCTTAGATTATGGCGGGTATTTTAGTTACAGGGGGATTGAGCATTAAATCCAGGGGATATCCAATTCTTGTGTATTACTATTGCCTTAGACTGTTGCGGAAATTCTGGTGTGGAGACTGAGAATTATTTTTTGGAGGAGGCAATATCCACTCTTCAATATCAACAGTAAGTCTAAAATTGATTGAGTATTAAATTTAAAGGGGTAAAGATAGAAAGCTCTTGATAAAGTGTTAAATCTTAGAATGTCAATGGATTTCTGTAGTGGAGACAGAGTACCAATTAAATTTTGGAGACTGTATTTAGCGATATGGTACCCACACGTTTTCGACCCCAAATGCCAAAGGAGAAGCTGGAAAAGGCTAAGAAAGTATTGACATCCTATTAAATTAATATTCTTGAAAGCCCGCAAAGAAATGGATGTAAAAATTTTCTTTCTCGCTTCGCTCGCAATGATGTGTTGATAGGATGCGTGTTTGGATCTTTAATGAGGTGAATGTGAAGCTTTTATACTATAGCTGCATTACAAGACAAGCGATATTCTCGATTATGATGAACGATTTTAGGGGTGGTCTTGAGTGATGGGCACCCTGTTTAGGGTCGAGGGACAGATCAAGTACAGTGTTCAGTAAAACTAAGAAAAAGTTACTTTCGGTAGACACGCTGTCGTAATTAAATACTTTGTGTGGATTACGATATGGTTTGAGGGCGCGAATGATATGATTTTTTTGGAGGGGACGCATGATATGATTTTGGGGGGATGCATGACATGATTTGGGGGGACGCATGTTATGATTTGGGGGGATGCGCCATTGGCCTTGGGGGGGGGGATGGGTACCCCTGCTTAAACATGTGAGAATATTTTAATCAGAATTCTGTTTTTAATTTTAGTTCGCTTGCTGTTCTTGCATGAAACGTGCTACGCAAGTTATGCCTTATCTAGAATGAAGGAAGCTGGTAACCGACCGTACAGGATCGAAAATTTTAACTTTTTTTATTTAATTGATATATTTCAGTGTTCAAAGTAACATAAAATGTACTTCAAAATGCGGAAACTACAAATATCCGACATACTTAGTTCCGAAGTGTGACCAGAGTTCGTCCAATTCTTCGTATCGTATGGAGCAGTTTCGCAGATATTTCTCTCTCTCTCTCTCTCTCTCTCTCTCTCTCTCTCTCTCTCTCTCTCTCCCTCCCTCCCTCTATCTCTTTTTAATATCATATGAAGTGGCGGCTCGTGACTTTTCAAGGATGCTTCTTTCATTTGCAATGACTCCTCCCCACAATCGCAATGCAAATTCATTTCATACGAGCGCGCGTTCACACACATACATGATTTTTTGATTTGATTGATTTCACTTCGCATTTTGCCACTTTTGGCTAATCGCGAAGATGAGGGTTAGTGATGATATGATGAAATTGGTGGAGAGACACTTTCAAAGAATACACATGCCCAGGTCGGGATTCGAACACGGGATGTATTGCGTCGTAGCACGCTGTGCTAACAACACACACACACTTGAATTTGAATTTGAATGGACATTTCCACTTTGACATGAAAAACGTTTTAAATCCATTCATTTTACAGATAATGACACAAACATGGGATGTGCAAAATATCTCGGCGATATTTGTTTTGGTTCTCGAGAAACACGCCTTCAAACACCGCTGAAATTCACCTCCTACGTCACGGATTTGAAAACGTCCTCTCCACAGACACGAGGTCCTCTGACGTCATCACATAGAAATGCGTGCAGGCAGAGCATCTGCCTATGCTTCTGCTCGTCCCGTCAACTTACAAAGCATGAGCCGCGGAAGCGACGGCAAACTCACTTGTTACTGTGTAAAACAAGTATCTTGCAACTTCCAGTGCAAAAATCTGTGCTCCATTTCTTGGAGATGAATTATGCCCTAGCAGTATAGCAGTATTTACTATAATTCAGCCATTCGGTAGAGGGTTTTCCCATTAGGGTGACAAAGCAAACCTTGTAACAGTCAATAGCTGAACACGTGAACAGCGTTGTTCATTGCGAATACGTAGGTTGGTTCTGACTGGCAAGAACTTAATGTTATAGGAATGCCTTTTCTGGAATTACAATTATTTTCGTCATAATATTTTCTTCGCAAATTTTAAGATAATACTTTTAGAACACTGGTTTACACGCCAATTTCTGCAATATAAGAGGTGATACGGTATAAAAAGGTACGGTGTTTTTTAATTTCCTGCAGTAAATGACAGTTTTCTTCAGTTAATATATATATTGCAAATTTTTGTATTTAGCCTACTTTTACGTCGCTTTTCTGTTCACTTTGTTTAACCGCAACGATGAGAACGCATGGTTAATTTAGTATGTATCTTCTCTAACATCACATTTCTTCCCACTTTTGTCTAATCGCTACAATGAAGATGAATGACTACAAGAGTATTCGAAGTCGGGGTGCAGGAGTACACCCCCACCACACACACACACACACACTACCACCAACTGCACAATCTAAGTATCACCCAACCTGCCACGATGCGAGATGAACTTTTTCTTCTGTCCCATTTCATTTCGAAAACATTCACTTGTCCCATCTCCTTTTATGAGACGAGACGGAAAATGTCTCGTCTCGTGAGCAACACTAACATTAACAATAGAAGCATCCCCTCTGCTGTCCCCAAAGTCTCGAGCAAACATCCTTCCATGTAACAATTTCCAGTTCAATGAAATGTCACTCACAAGGGAACAGTCATGCCCAGGTCGAGAGTTAAACCTGGAACATGCGACTTCCTCAGATAAATCATGAATTTTGTGTATAATAATTACAACGCCAGTTCATTCCTGGTAATTCTGAATCTGCAGTTTGGTTTGCATATATAAGCAGGATAATATTCAGTTTTCGAGGGCTCGTACCGTCGAAACTAGGAGTCAAAAAAAAATTAAAAAAATTAAGAAAGTTTTTTTTTGTATTTATAATGATGCATACGTTGTTAATTCTATATTTTTCGAGACTTGAGACGAGAACGAGAATTGCCCTTCCAAACCGAGACGGATGTTTATAAATCGAGACGAGACTCTCAATGAGATATTTACAAATAAACACGAGACAGACATTTACAACTCTCAACGAGAACGAGACCATGTCTCGTCTCGATAGGATCCTTAGTGGTGAAGTTGTGAACCAACTAATTAATGCGTTCGGGGTAACGAAATGAGGCGGCTTTTTTCGCAGAACAAAATTCAAAATATATCGTACCATTTCAGTATGGGATATTGTTATACACATGGGCCTATATATAGTTCACGGGGGTGGGGGGGGGATGGATCAACTTTTGGTATGATTAGGGTTGCTTTATTTCGTAAGTAAAAATCCAGGACACTGCTGGCTGGAAGCTTGTTGGGGAGCAGGGGGTGCTGGACCCGACAAAGTTGTGTGTATGTAGTCACGAAGTCACGCTAGTATTGATACTTTTCTGTTCATCTTGTGTCACTGCGTTTTTAAAAACCAAATATCTTTAAGATGACTCGAGGGGGGAAAAATTACTGATTTGGCAGTCTCAATGCAGTTTCTTATCGCAGAAATTACGAAACTTTCAGGAAATTGCAGATATTGGTCTGCAGTCCCATCTGGTGTGTGGAATTACGAAATTTCCTTCCCATCCGTATCCCGTCCTATTCGTCTCTAATTTAAGAGAATGAAATAAGTACGAAGAAATTTTTATGAACAAGCGGATAGAACAGGTAACTCTGGTAATTTTATTGAACCAAAAAAAGAGGGGGGTTGGACACGTTGAATCCCCCTTAAATACGCCCATGGTTATACATATTATTTCCTTGTAATAATTATACATAAACTAAGTATAGATATGTACTGTGCAACTAATGTAATCTTCTCAGTGTATTTTCTCTTACCTGCACAAAAATATTTGATCATAATTTGCGCAACAGAAATGGAACACAAACTGAAATTGCTTTATGGAAAAGAAAGTTAAATAGGCTTTATAAATAAAGTGAAGAATGTGAAAATTCTTATTTTGCACTACATAGGTTACGGTAAATTTCGATAAATATAAGTTTAAAAAATATTTTTGAGTGTCTGGTCAGCAACCAATTTTATAAGCAATATTTTTCGCATGGCCTGAGAATACACACGCAGCTGAACCCTTTCATTTATCTTGCACGTGAGCAGCACTGATATTTCATAGAAGAATGATCATTACAAAGCATAGCTTTCCTTTCTCCTATCGCTCCTTCTTCCATTATTTAAATCGGTACAGATTTGTAAAACTGCTGCACGTGTTCGCTCACCGTGGGCTACCCATCCGGAACTGGACGCTCGAAGCAGACGACAAACGAGCCCTCTCTAAGGCGTGACGTATTAACATGGCGGCGGCGTGTTTTCAGCGCAACGCTAGCCTCGCAACTTTGGAAGTCTCGTTTCTGCCTTAAACTGGACGCAGAGAAACGCGAGAACTTGCAGGGGTCATTTTTCCAGGGTGTAGTTTTTAAAATTGTTGTAAAAAAAATTGAGTGGAAATGTCCATTTTATTTTTCTTCCGTTGACCCTTGTTTAATATTTTTAAAGCTGAAGCTTAAGGAATTGTCAAGTTTGAAGTTCAGCTCAACTTCTATGTGTGTATATGTTATTGTCTATTTTTACTGCAATAATGAAAGCAAAAAATGGTTATACTTTATTTATGATTCCTTGCACTACTAAATTCTAACTCCATCAAAAAAAAATACTTAAGTTCTAACTTGCATGAGATCAAATCTTATCAAACTTTTGTAATCTACATTTTTTTCTTTATATACGGACCTTCAATATTGAGAAGTTAATGCAGCTAATTTTTTGTCATGGCTTATAATATTGTATTCATTTTATTTAATAAAAGGAAATTTCCAATTGCAGATGTGATGTAGTGATTTGTCAGGGACTGCCATATCCTACAAGGGAAGAACTTCTGGAGAAAGTTGTTGGTGTCGATGGTGTTTTCTTGTGGGGTTACCACAAGATAGATAAGGAATTCTTTGACATAGCAGGTAAGTTAAGTAATTTAAAATATAACATGCTTATTAGTAATGCCTGGAATAATACTATGGTTTTTATTTACTAGATGCTTTTCAAAACATGTCATGGCTTCACAGTAAATAACATATTACCACAGGATATTACACAGTTCTGCATTATTATTATTTTTCATAATTGTATGATATACAATTTAAGTACATATAACTACCATAACTACAATTGTTCTTTCTAGAAGTTATAGTAAAATATTATATTGAAATGAAAACAATAAATTACATTTTTCATATAAATCACATTAATCTTAAATTTTGATTTGATACATTGTAATATTTTACAACATAAAATCATATTCAATGTGCAATACTAACTACATTTGATTTTCTCTCAATTAAAATCTGTTATTAGTGTTAAAGCCACTAAGTGGAGATAGTTTGTGGCTAGAAGGTGCCCTTTACTGCAGATCTGTAGCTGGGGGTAAGCAGTTTGTCCACCCAGAAATGTACAAATCTATGCATCCGAGTGAATACACCCAACACAATTGAAAAATCCTGAAAATATAGTCACCCAACCAACTCTACAGTCCTGAATATGGCACTACTAAATGAACATATCGCTGCTGAAAATTCTCTCTACTGTTAAAAAACTAAAATATGCTGACCAAGGCAGTAATTTATTTTATAAAAAACATAAACTAACGTAACGTTTCAACCTTCTAGCAAGGTCTTCTTCAGACTCTGTATCAAGTACAAAAGTAACCAGATACCACAAAAGACCATTATATATACACAAACATTACTCCCTCCAGACTATTTAGAAAGTTGTTTGGAACTTTCTAGCAGATGACTTTCACTTTACTTTCACCTAAAAGGCTAAACACAATTACTTCCATATAGAATGTGGTTGGGCTTTTAATCTCACACTCTTTTCCCTTCATTTTTCTTCCTTCTCCTTTCCTCTTTCTCTCTTGTCCTTTCCACTCTTTCCAACATCTTCTTCCATTCTTTGTTTAACTTCAGTCCCCCATTCCAGTTCATTGTGTCTTCTTCACCTTTCTTCTCTATTTCCTTGGCTTCCTTCCATTTTCTCACTAGCATTCTCTTCTCCCTTCCTATCTGCTTAGCCTCATCCCACTCTATGTCATGTCCTGTTTCTCTCGTGTGTTTAAATATTGCATTTCTCTCTCTCTCAAGTCGTACATCATCCCTATGTTGTTTCAACCTGTCTTTCAGCCTGTTTTTCGTTTCTCCTATGTACACACTCTGACATTCTTTACATTTCACTTCGTAGATAATCCCTTCCTCTTCCTCTTCTCTGTTTTCCCTTTTCTTGTTAGCATTCCTCGCTAATAAATAAATAAATAGCCTATGGAAACAGCTGGAAAAGAATGGCTATGGGAAGCACGATAGACTGGACATAAACAGAAGAAGTAAGAAAACGGGCAGGGGAGAATTGGAAGAGAAAGAAAAAGAGGAGAGAAGGTTTGGAATAAGGAGTATGGGGAAGACCACAGAAAAGATATGCAACGTGCTTAGGAAAGCGGGAGTTATAACTTACAGGAAGGGAGGGAGAAGCATCTTAGGAATAGCGAGGAATGCTAACAAGAAAAGGGAAAACAGAGAAGAGGAAGAGGAAGGGATTATCTACGAAGTGAAATGTAAAGAATGTCAGAGTGTGTACATAGGAGAAACGAAAAACAGGCTGAAAGACAGGTTGAAACAACACAGGGATGATGTACGACTTGAGAGAGAGAGAAATGCAATATTTAAACACACGAGAGAAACAGGACATGACATAGAGTGGGATGAGGCTAAGCAGATAGGAAGGGAGAAGAGAATGCTAGTGAGAAAATGGAAGGAAGCCAAGGAAATAGAGAAGAAAGGTGAAGAAGACACAATGAACTGGAATGGGGGACTGAAGTTAAACAAAGAATGGAAGAAGATGTTGGAAAGAGTGGAAAGGACAAGAGAGAAAGAGGAAAGGAGAAGGAAGAAAAATGAAGGGAAAAGAGTGTGAGATTAAAAGCCCAACCACATTCTATATGGAAGTAATTGTGTTTAGCCTTTTAGGTGAAAGTAAAGTGAAAGTCATCTGCTAGAAAGTTCCAAACAACTTTCTAAATAGTCTGGAGGGAGTAATGTTTGTGTATATATAATGGTCTTTTGTGGTATCTGGTTACTTTTGTACTTGATACAGAGTCTGAAGAAGACCTTGCTAGAAGGTTGAAACGTTACGTTAGTTTATGTTTTTTATAAAATAAATTACTGCCTTGGTCAGCATATTTTAGTTTTTCATAATCATGGAAACAAGGCTTAATGGTGTTATAATTGGACATTTTCCAAGGCTGATGAGGAAAATTAACAACTGGAAGGACTTGAAGAGGAAAGAAATACACAAAGACGAACAAGAGAAGTTTCTGAGAAAATGTTTGGAGAGAGGCACAGCGCCTAAAGGATTAAAAATAAGTAAGAAGGGAGTGGTTTGCAACACCAGGAGATGGAGGATATTGGTTCAGAAAATGGAAAAAGAACTGATATGGAATGAAATAAGGGCAAGAAGAAAGGAGATAAAGATAATAAAGGAGAACCTGACAAGAATTGAAAAAGCTATTGAAGATGGTCTCACCATTTTTACGAGAGAATATACATTTCATGAAATGAAAATCTGGCAGGAGCAATTTAGAGAGAAAATGAAAATAAAATTGAAGAAGAAAGGAGAGGGACTAGGATGGAAAGAAGAAAGAGGAGAAGAGGAAGAAGAAGAGGATACCAGAAGAAGAGTTGTGGTAATAGGGAATGTAGACCTAAAATAAGAAGAGGAAGCTTTTTTAAAACTAGGTAGAGGTTTCAAAGTTAAGGAAAGAAATGTAGATTATGAGGAAGTTATATATGACATTGAAGAAGCAGTGCTCCATATAAAAGAAGAACCAGAAAGAGACAAGATTAGAAGAAGAACAGCAGCCATACTGAAGAAAGAAATGGGAAAACAAGGAAAAGTAGATAATTTGAGTCAAAAAGAAAGGGAAGGGATGAAGAAAATAAAGACAAGAAATGATGTGGTGATAGAGCAGGCAGATAAAGGAGGAGCAATTGTGGTGATGGAAAGAGAATGGTACGAGAGGAAGTTTGAAGACCTAAAAGAAAATGGATATGAGGAGATTTGTGGAACAGGTGAAGAACAAACTATAAAAGAAAGAATCATAAAAGATTGTAGGAGGAGAGGATTCAAGAAATGCATAAAGGAGACAGGAAGACTACCAAGTTTGAAAGGCTTTCCAAAGATACACAAAGAGGAGATAAAGTTAAGACCAGTAATGAACTGCAGAAACAATATTTTGGAACCCTTAGAAAAGAAATTAAAGAAAGTTATTGACGTGTTAGTAACACAGCAAGAAAGCAGAGCAGTTAAGAACAGTGAACAAGTAGTAGACCTCATAAAAGGACTTAAGTTAAATGAGATGAAGACGACAATGTTTAGCTTAGACGTGAAAAGTATGTTCCCGAGCATCAAGAGGGGACACATTTTGGACATTATTAAAAAGAGAATGGGACAAGAAATTATAGGAGAATGGGATAGTGAAAGGGTAGTGAAGGCGCTGGAAACCATTTGGAATAACGGTTACAGTATAATGGGAGATAAAATAATGTTAATGAGTGAAGGACTAAATATAGGTTCCAGTCTAAGCCCAGCATTGGCTGAATTGGTTATGAATGAATGGGAAAAGAAAGTGATAGAAAAGGGAGGTGACAAAATAATTCTGTTTTGCAGATATGTGGACGACTGCTTTGGCATATGGAAGGGAACGAAGAGGCAGCTTGACATTTTTGTCAAAGAAATTCAAGATGAAGAAAGTGGGATATTATTGGAACTTGAAATAGAAGAAGAAGACAAGATAAGCTATCTAGATATATTGATGAAAAGGAAAAGAGGACAAGAAATTGAAACCGCTTGGCATCAGAAGAAGTGTGCAGCAGGGGTATTCTGCCACAAAAGAAGTGATGTAAGTGAGGTGACAAAAATAAATTTTATAAAGAATATGGAGAACAGAATCAAGAAAATATGCATGAAAGAATGTGAAAAAGAAGGCAAAATAAATAGCCTATGGAAACAGCTGGAAAAGAATGGCTATGGGAAGCAGGATAGACTGGACATAAACAGAAGAAGTAAGAAAACGGGCAGGGGAGAATTGGAAGAGAAAGAAAAAGAGGAGAGAAGGTTTGGAATAAGGAGTATGGGGAAGACCACAGAAAAGATATGCAAAGTGCTTAGGAAAGCGGGAGTTAAAACTTACAGGAAGGGAGGGAGAAGCATCTTAGGAATAGCGAGGAATGCTAACAAGAAAAGGGAAAACAGAGAAGAGGAAGAGGAAGGGATTATCTACGAAGTGAAATGTAAAGAATGTCAGAGTGTGTACATAGGAGAAACGAAAAACAGGCTGAAAGACAGGTTGAAACAACATAGGGATGATGTACGACTTGAGAGAGAGAGAAATGCAATATTTAAACACACGAAAGAAACAGGACATGACATAGAGTGGGATGAGGCTAAGCAGATAGGAAGGGAGAAGAGAATGCTAGTGAGAAAATGGAAGGAAGCCAAGGAAATAGAGAAGAAAGGTGAAGAAGACACAATGAACTGGAATGGGGGACTGAAGTTAAACAAAGAATGGAAGAAGATGTTGGAAAGAGTGGAAAGGACAAGAGAGAAAGAGGAAAGGAGAAGGAAGAAAAATGAAGGGAAAAGAGTGTGAGATTAAAAGCCCAACCACATTCTATATGGAAGTAATTGTGTTTAGCCTTTTAGGTGAAAGTAAAGTGAAAGTCATCTGCTAGAAAGTTCCAAACAACTTTCTAAATAGTCTGGAGGGAGTAATGTTTGTGTATATATAATGGTCTTTTGTGGTATCTGGTTACTTTTGTACTTGATACAGAGTCTGAAGAAGACCTTGCTAGAAGGTTGAAACGTTACGTTAGTTTATGTTTTTTATAAAATAAATTACTGCCTTGGTCAGCATATTTTAGTTTTTCTCTCTACTGTTTTCAGTATATCGTGTTTTCAAATATCTACAGTGTTCAGATTTTCAAATAGACAAAAACAAATTGTTAATCTGGAGGAATGAAAAGTTACATTACAGACACCATGTTAAACTACAGTACATACCTTATTAAATATAATACTGAAGAGATATTTTCACTTGAAGTACTTCTACTACAAATTTACCTTAGTTGTACATTAGACCTACTAAAGGTGCTCTGTAGAAAACAATGGGGTCTCAGTTATTCTGATAACACATTAGAGTACAATGGATCACATTCAATTTTGTCTACTGCAAACAGTAGAAAATTACAGTAGGGATTTTTTTCATGGTAATATATATATATATATATATATACTGTATAAAAGTGCCCCTCGCCGGCGCTGGTTTTTATTTGTTGTTGTTTAATATTTTGCTTTACTGCCTACTTATATTATTTGCAAGGACTTGGTTCATAGTATTGGCTCCCTGGGGCCAGTGTAAGAAGCAAAACCATAGTTCCCATAACAATTACAACCAGAATGTTTTCCCTGTTTTGTATTTTTTAAATTTCTGATAGATCACACTTAACAAACATAAAACTTCATTAAAAAAAAAAAATAAGGGATTCAGTTTCTATTTAGGTGCATATGTAGGCGTATAAGGTGTGACCTGAGAACACACTCAAAGTCAACCTCACCTCGGGCCTCCCCGATGGTGTAATCAAGGTGTCCCAGGTTCGATACCTGGTGGAGGCACAAGTGATTCAGATCCTACTTTAAAGTGTAGGTCCAGTCCTGATTAGCTTTACTGTACATAAAGTGGACTTAAAACACCAAATCAATCAATCAATAAATCAACCTCACCTCCACGTAGTACATATCCCGGTAACTACAGTCTTGTACCGTAATGAGGCTCTGGCACTTGGACACACAGCCAGTATAATCCTGTAGTAATGTGAAGTTGGCACAACTACATGATCAAAACAAAAAAAAAAACGAATGTGCCAGGATTTAGTGCATAATTTGTGCTAATTTGTGCATGCTATCCCAGAATTTGTGCATGCTCCTCTAAGGAATTACAAGAATTAGAAATTCTGATATCAATATCTCACCAGTCCAGCAACTACTTGATCGAAACAGATCAAAACCAGTGCCAATATTTAGTGCATGCTATTATGAAAATAAAATTAATATGTTGTCATATTTATATTTGAGATGGCTAGGCAAAGTTCATAGTTCCACATCTTTGCAATAATAATAATAATAATAATAGTTTTGGTCATATGATTACTCCAAATTTATTCATTTAATGCAATTAAATGTGTCTGAAATTACTATTTGAACTAATTTTAATAAATATGATGTTTAAAAAAGCCAATTTGTATATGAGGACAAAATTATCAAAGTGTGCAATATTTTGAATTCATATTTATAATAACAGTTATTTTTTGACTGATAATATTAAAAAACAATATCTTTTGACATATGTGTTCTTTCAAGAAGCAAGATAAGAAACATTCAGATTTATAATTACATTTATTGAAATTGTGTACATTTGCATTTATTGCAAAGGTCAACTCTAAGATTGCTCAATGTGTAAAAATAATGTCATTCTTGGTATTTTGTGAACATTGAAAAGAGGGGGTGATGGAATAAGATAAGCACCAGTGTAGTATTTTTGAATTGCCTCATGTTTGAATTTTAAGAATGGTTTAAAAGATTATCGATTGATTGATTTGCTTTATTTCACTTTGCTTTTTGTGCCACTTTTGGTTAATTTGTGAAGATGGGGATGAGGGATGATATGATGAATGGACACTCACAAACATCCATACCCAGGCTGGGATTCGAACCGAGAACCCCTGGTGTCGTAGCTTGATGTGCTAACCACGGGGGCTGGCTTTTCAAAGAATATACTTTACAAGTTAATCTTAAATAGTTTGTTTAAACTACATAGAGGCATTTTTCTCATAAATAGATATTGAGAGACTTTGATCAGTGCATAATCTTAAAAAAAGATTGAGAACTTGTGGAATAACACAAAAATGTATGAAAAACGCCATGTTTAAATTGAAGCAGGGAATTGATATCTGCCTTCATCGGCATTAACAAAAAAGCTTACAATTGATCTCAAATTAAAGTTTTGAGGAATATGACATAAAGTGATACAAATATCTTCTCCATTTTGGATGTGATTTAATCCAGATGTGAAGTTTTGCAATTTTAAGAATGGAAGCCATGTTGTAGAAAATCTGGATGAAGAAATTTATACATTGATTATACTCTCAATTAGTACTAATGCACACAAAAATATATGAAAAAGACTTATTCTTCTTCAAGAGGAAATTCTAAGACACAATTTCTTTATTTAAATTGCATTTGTATGTTATAAATGGTCTTGTTATCCAATGCATAATTTGATGTCGTTTTAACATTATTTTTTTTGGTTATATGAATATATTTTACATAGAATACTGTTTCAGTATAAAAAGTGCTATTCTTTAGTAAATGTAAGCTGGTATTTCCTTTTCAGCATATAACCATAGCTTCATACTGTGTTAACACATTTATTCAAATTCTGATTGGTCACTAATACATATCAGACAGGTATCTATGCAAAATGATATGCTGATCAGGACTTCAGATGTAACCGAGGGCATTTACCAAGTGAGACTTAAGATTAACAGAATTGGTTGACTACACAAATCATCATTATATTTTAGTCATTCCATATTCTCTTTTGTCTTCCGTCTCACGTTATACTATACCAGAATGTGTGCATGCTCCTCTAAGGAATTAGAAGCATTAGAAATTCTGAGATCAATATCTCACCAGCAATTCTAGTGCTTGTTAAGTAATCTATGCATTAGTTTTAAAAATTTAGTAAAGAAGTTTTAATAGGCATATTTGATTTTCTTATTTAGGCCCTGCCCTGCCTTCAATATTGTTTAATGGACAAAAATAGCCTATGTGCTGATGTGTTCATAACATGAAAAAGTTAATAATGTTTTACATGTATTTTTCTAGGTTCAAATTTGAAAGTTCTATCAACGATGTCTTCAGGATTTGATCACATTGACAGAGCAGAAGCAAGGAAAAGAGGAATTAAACTAAGCAATACCCCAGACACAGTTGCTACTTCTGTAGCAGAACTTGCCATAGGATTGTTACTGGGTGCAGCACGAAGAGCCGTCGAAGGACGAGAGATAATATTGAAGTATGTTCAAGCACATGTTGTGTAATTATCTGTATCTATATCTATATATCCACACACACACACACACCCACACAAATAGGGTTCGCAAAATTTGTGTTTTGTAAGAAAAACAAATAAAACAGTTTTTTTTATAAACATGTTTTAAACAGTGTTTTAATCAAGAACAAAGAAACATGTTTTAAACAAATAAAACATTTAAAACAATGCCAAGAAGACTTATTTTCTAAGAATAATGGTTGATATCGAATCTGTTAATCATCCAAGGAAGGACTGTGTTTCTATAACACCATGAAGCCTTGTTTCCATGATTATGAAAAAATATATAAATATGCTGACCAAGGCAGTAATTTATTTTATTAAAAACATAAACTAAATGTAACGTTTCAACCTTCTAGCAAGGTCTTCATCAGACTCTGTATCAAGTACAAAAGTAACAAGATACACAAAAAGGGCATTATGGGAGGTTATTTCAGTCTTTCACCGCCAGCGTGGCGGCCGTTCAGCGGACTCTTCATGCAACAGGTCCCGGCAAATTGCATTACAGGAAGTCCGTAACAGAAACCGCTTGTTTTCTAATGTTTCCACTTTTCACAATTACAGTTACAATTACAATTGAAATAAGCACGTACCTTGTCGCAAGGATGCTGGAAAAGGTGTCCTCGCAATTACAAATATTTCTGGCACATTATTTCTGACATCTAATCTTAGATTAGTCATCGCTACTTTATCCTCAGTTGTCGCGACAGCGCCGGCAGCTTATCGGAGGTTGGGTGAGTTGTCAGCCGCGAGAGGGCGCTTCATACTGCACGTGTCGGCAGTGATGCCAACCGTAGGGACATGTCCCTACGCATAGGGACTTTTCACTAAATTTCGCCCGCGTAGGAACGTAGGGACAGATTTTGCCAAATGAGGGAAAACGTAGGTACTTTTTTCAATCTTGGTAAATTACATTTTATGAATTTGTTTATCTGGATACTTTAGAGAGGAGGAGAAAAAAGAACTAACTAACAGATCTCCATCAGAATTTTGGAACATGTTATCGGTTACCAAAAACTTTCAAGGCAAGTTCCTTTTTGAAAACATTTCCACTCTCGCGAAAATAGTGCTAACATTGCCGCATTCTAACGCGGAAACGGAAAGAATATTTTCAATGTTAAGTGATACAAAAACAAAAAAGGGAAATAAAATGGGACCAAAATTGTTAAAGAATGCAGGAAATACAGCATCACCAACCAACATCTATCTCTTCACAGCAGCAGCATGTATGACTTCAAATAACATAATCAACAGTAAACGACTCAACATTATTCATTAGGGGTGTGCTGGATTCTTTACTTTAAAAAGTCGTTAATTCTCGACGTTTTCTGCCTTGTAAGTTTCTGGAACTTATCGAAAGTTGTAAGTTTTTATTCTAGAAATGCAAAAACAATCACTTAAAGTGAAAATGACTTGTAAAATTCGAGATTTCCAGTGCTTCGGGAAATTTCGAACATTTCCCGTCCCGAAAATTTTCCGACTTGGTCGGGAAATTGCAAATTTTTCAGTCCCGAATGTCGGGATTTAAAAAAATTACCGTCCCGATCCCGTCCCGACCCAAAAAATTCTGTCCCGCACAACCCTATTATTCATTAAGGCAAGAATTTACAATACCGGACCCTTCTGTAATTTCTATGCTACGTCTTATACTCACGAAATAATTATTCGTGATGATTTATCTCAAATTAACATGTTGGGGTGAGGGGGAAAAATGTTCATTAACGTGTAGAAGTTGTAAAATAAGCTTTTCAATTCTTGCAATGATTCTCCGTATACAAGTATGGTAGCCATATTTGTTGATATGAACAAATTACAATTAGTTACGCTGTCTACAGCGTTGCCACACTGTTGATTTCATACTTGGAGAGCATGGATCGTGTAAGAATGGCGGAAGAGAACAGTAAAAAAGTTGTTAATGTTGTACAGATTGTTAGGTGGAGTGTGCAGGATGATGGCTGTGGGCTAATTAATAAACTTATGGATTTCAGTATATTGCCCAAAGAACGTGCTTACATGTGACAGCGACAATCACGATGTAGAAGAACTGGTTTGATTACAGGTAAATTTGGCAACAGTACATCAATCATAAAATTGCAGGATACGAAAATAGCGTCTTCGATGATGAACGTTTCCCGTTAAAGTGCTACGAAAATAATATTTTTTATCGGTTCGTAATCACAATTACCGCAAAACCATTCAGGAATAGCCCCACTGACCATTCTCGGTAAGTTTAGGTTAAGTTAGGTTAGGCAAACATAGTTAAAATTTGGGCTCGAAAAAAATATGCACGGGTAGCCCAACAAACCATTGACGGATAGCCCCACGAACCATTCAGGTACGGTTAGGTTAGGTTAGGATAGGCAAACATAGTTGAAATTTGGGGTCGTAGTAATATCAGGAATGTATATTTCGTTTTTTAAGTATTGGAAACACAAAATCTTCCGGTAAATAATAAGCAATCGTGCCGATCGCGGACCACTCAATGTCACTTATTTTGCAATTTCTACACGTGACCCCCCAAATCTTAACTTGAAATTCGTGATTAGGAGGCCTCAATTAGTGAGTATGCAAAATATTACAAAAATCGGGGAGGGGTCATGTATTGTAAATTCGCTCCTTCATTAATTGTGGAAGCACCGAGCAGAAAGATTTGGTAAGTAAATGTGTATATTTTATCTTCTGTTTTGCATGCTAATGAGGTGGTGTTTTTTTTAGTCGCTTTACTTATCTTAAGGGCATTTGGTCAGTTGTAGGGAGATTTTGACTACGTCTTTAGGGACATTGCCGGAAAATGGTTAGCAACACTGTCGGCTACCAGACGTAGAGCTAGAGAGTCTAAGCTCATGTTCACTTCTGTCTGCATTTATCAGTACGTGTGTTGTTTATACTGTGTTATTGAGTTGGCGTGCTAGTGCTTTATTGTGTGTTAATTGTTATTCATTCATTAGTTATTCTGCTAAACAAATATAGTCTTGAACAAAGAGTTTTTATGTACGATAATTACGTGAAAACGAACTCTTGCAGAAAAGTGGTCAGGCAATTACGAGACACAGGATCTCTTGAACCTAAGAAACGTGTTGTATTGCTGTTGAAGTAGGTCATTTTCAACATCTCTTATAACACAGGAGGTTAGTGATCATCATTATTATTACTTTTAAATATCATTTTACGCTTTCGGTTTGCTTTATGCGCCGGGATGCTGTCTTCCTTTCTGTCAACTGAGGTTAAGTAGCGATGTCTAATCTAAGATTAGATGTCAGAAATAAGGTGCCAGAAATATTTGTATGTGGGAGGACACCTTTTCCAGCATCCTTGCGACAAGGTACGTGCTTATTTCAATTGTAATTGTAACTGTAATTGTGAAAAGTGGAAACATTACAAAACAAGCGGTTTCTGTTACGGACTTCCTGAACGCAATTTGCCGGGACCTGTTGCATGAAGAGTCCGCCGACCGGCCGCCACGCTGGCGGTGAACGACTGAAATAACCTCCCTGTATATACACAAACTTTACTCCCTCCAGACTATTAGAAAGTTGTTAGGAACTTTCTAGCAGGTGCCTTTCACTTTCCAACTGTACTTTCACCTAAAAGGCTAAACATAATTACTTTCATATAGAATGTGAAGAGATATTCATATAGACACAATGAACTGGAATGGGGGACTGAAGTTAAACAAAGAATGGAAGAAAGTGTTAGAAAGAGTGGAAAGGACAAGAGAGAAAGAGGAGAGGAGGAGGGAGAAAAATGAAAGAAAAAGAGCGTGAGATATTCTATATGAATATCTCTTCACATTCTATATGAAAGTAATTATGTTTAGCCTTTTAGGTGAAAGTACAGTTGGAAAGTGAAAGGCACCTGCTAGAAAGTTCCTAACAACTTTCTAATAGTCTGGAGGGAGTGAAGTTTGTGTGTATATATAATGCCCTTTTTGTGTATCTTGTTACTTTTGTACTTGATACAGAGTCTGATGAAGACCTTGCTAGAAGGTTGAAACGTTACGTTTAGTTTATGTTTTTAATAAAATAAATTACTGCCTTGGTCAGCATATTTATATATTCTGTGTTTCTAGTTATAAAGTAAGCACTTTACTAACT
>NW_028143830.1:0-29000 GCF_977018435.1 Lepisma saccharinum
CAACTCCCATTTGTAGGTTAGCTTCGCCTGTAAAATATCACATGGTGAAATATTCTTGGGGTGAGCTGGCAACACTGCGAGAAAATGAGGCTCATGCCTTACGAGAGAAATCCATTAAGGCGAGCCTCACCGAGCCTCATTTTCGGGCGTTGAACCGGCTTGATTGTACTACACCAACAGTAAAACTTAGAAAAAATCTGTTTGCAGATTCATCACGTACGCCTATACATGAGAAAAAGTATGAATAGAACCTATGTTCGGAAATCCAAAATGGCGACCGGAAGTGGGGTTATCTTGGAAACGGTAAGACTTAGAAAAAAACTGTTTGCGAATTCATCACGTACACCTATACGTAAGTAAAATATGAATAAAACCTATGCTCGGAAATCCAAAATGGCGACCGGAAGTGGTGTTATCTTGGAAACGGTAAGACTTAGGAAAAATCTGTTTGGGGATTCATCATGTACACCTATACGTGAGAAAAAGTATGAATAGAACCTATGTTCGGAAATCCCAAATAGCGACCGGAAGTGGTGTTATCTTGGAAACGGTAAGACTTAGGAAAAATCTGTTTGGTGATTCATCATGTACACCTATATGTGAGAAAAAGTATGAATAGAACCTATGCTCGGAAATCCAAAATGGCAACCGGAAGTGGGGTTAACTTGGAAACGGTAAAACTTAGGAAAAATCTGTTTGGTGTTTCATCATGTACACCTATATGTAAGTAAAATATGAATAGAACCTATGCTCGGAAATCCAAAATGGCAACCGGAAGTGGTGTTATCTTGGAAACGGTAAGGCTTAGAAAAAATCTGTTTGCGAATTCATCACGTACACCTATATGTAAATAAAATATGAATAGAACCTATGCTCGGAAATCCAAAATGGCGACCGGAAGTGGTGTTATCTTGGAAACAGTAAGACTTAGGAAAAATCTGTTTGTGGATTCATCATGTACATCGCTAAACACTAAAACATCGACAAAAAAAATTGTCAAAATATGTCAAAAACTAATATTCAATTGATAAAGAAAAAGGATACCTACAAAATACTATTTTGAAACAACAAGTAAGAAAAAAAGGATAGGTTAAGTTATATCACGTAAGATCGTGAAATACCTACCAAGTGTGAGTGGGAAAAAAAAATAATGCATTGAAAATTGTACTAAAAACATCGCTAAACGCTAAAACGTTGACAAAAAATTGTCAAAATATGTCAAAAAGTGATATTCAATTGATAAAAAAAGAGGATACCTACAAAGTGTGACTTAGAAACTATCCAATTACACTACTCAACTGTAATTTTTCTACAGGGTGTCTCAAAACTCTAAAGCATACGCCAATTGAATGTGTTTTCTTCTGAGACTTGCTGACCGGGTATCACATATTCTTAGCTCCACACTCGCCAGATTTAAATCATGTTTACTCTGCATTCTTGCATATCTGAAATCGCGTGTGTGTATTGTCAGGATTCACCTCATCTCACCTCCGCACTTGGATAAAAGGCATTGCTACAGCTCACTATGCCAGCTGGGAAGGGCAAAACCCAAAGCCGAACAAGTTGGTACGTGTTGTCGGCCTGTGTCGACAGGCTAGTTGCCAGGCCGATTCCAAACCGACTAGTAGCGGTTTTCTTCAAAGGAAATCGTGCAGACGCTCCAAGTGGGGGATGCACCGAGTGGCACCGAGCGTGTCTGGGGAAGGATTTGGTCTTGTTTCTTCAACTTTTGATCATGAATGGAGTCATTATGTTTTTGGGTATGCTGAATCCAAATATTATGTTTTCTAATCTGACATTTTTGAAAATTGTTGTAGTTTTTCCTCTTGGTTTGGTTTGATTTGCTGTTTTAAGTCCACTTTATGCACAGTAAGGCTAATCGGGACTATACCTACAGTTTAAAGTGGGATCCGAACCACTTGTGCTCCACCGGGTATCGAACCCGGGACCCCTAGATTACAAGGCAATAACGATACCACTGCGGCATGAGGGAGGCTCTTTTTTCCTCTTTTTTAAACAAAAGAACCACAAAAATGACTAAACCTATAATATTTTATTTTTATTTTTTACTTTATTTCAGAATGATAGAAACATAGAACCATGGATCCACTTATAAATTTGAAAAGACCTGCACCTGTGAGCCATCATCTTAAGATGTTTCTTGTCAGTTCCTCCAGAACATTGCCACAAACAAAGAATTTAGCTACTTGAGATATTCAAGATACTTTCCTCAAAGCTGAAACACTGGGCCAGGTGAAGCTTCACCTTCGTGAAGGAAAGGATGATGGTCCCTGGTAAAAGTCACACACAAGTCAAGTTAAGTGATCCTCTACATAAGACAAATGCAAAGACCTTTAAGTCCCTCTATGAAGTTAAATTGGTAGTAAGTGGCAAGGAAACCATTTTGAAAACTGACAGAAATATTCTCCAGCGCCTCGTAACTGCCTATGAGGCAGGTCGTAATGTGGATCTAAATCGCATTTTGTGTCATGAACTAATGCCAATTCTAATCTCCCTTGCCAACACAAACGGAAGTCTGAGAACAGAAAACGAAGCCATTCTAGCTGATGTGATGACCAAGGATGTAATTTGTCCACCTGATATATCAATTCCGTCTGCATCATGCCTTATAATAGATGGTCAAGCATTAGTTGTTGCACTTGGAAAGCCTGCAGGAGTTCTTAAACTTTGGTCAACTGGCAGATGTATTTCTTAACCTTGTTCTTTCTATGGGAAGAAGCTTTAAGAAAATTGATGTCACCTTTGATCGGTATAACGCAACTTCAATCAAGGCTGGAACAAGGGATAGGCGCTTGAAACATGCTCATTTAGTAAGGGGAGTAATAGAAAATGGATCCTTGCCAATCCCCAACAAATTCAGTGACTTTCTTGCTAACTCAGAGAATAAAAAAGATTTGGCCTGTTTTATCTCTAATCATTTGATCAACAATGCTCCTGCAGACAAAATATTTGTGGTATCTAGTGGATTTCACAAGGTGGATGACGTACGAACAAACAATCGTGATTTGTCTATTGAAGGATTGCAGGCAAACCACGAAGAGGCGGACAAGCGCATTGTAGTTCACTGTCTTCATTCTGGTGCTGATAATTGTTGTCTCAGCACGTGATGGAGAGGTATTAGTGCAATTGGTAGCGTTATTTCACAAGATTAGATGTACGAAATTGTGGTTGCGAGCAGGAACATAAAAAGAAAGAAAATACATTCCAGTACATGAAGTCAGGCAGAAGCTTTCATTTACGGATCCTTGTCTTCGAAACTCACATCCCATTCCACGCCATAACAGGATGCGACACAGTATCCTACATTGCTCCGATCAGTAAGAAGAGAACATGGAAAATATTTAACACTAATAATAATGATCTACTAAATCTTGGTGTTGACGAATTGAAACAAGAAAGAGCACACAAGGCAGAGAAGTTCATATGCAAGTTGTATGGTGTACCGGAGGCAAGCAGCTGTGAAGAAGCCAGAGTAAAGCTGTTCAGCAAAGGAAAAACACCACAAGCACTGCCCCACTACCGATGATCTACGGTGACATGTACAACGGGTCCACTATCAAGCCATGGTATGAAGGCAGTCGGTCATACCAAAACCTGTGTTACCACCACCTACTATCTTGGGATGAAAAATGGTTGATGGACAGCTCGTTCCAAAACATCAATCGCTGCCACCAATTCCACAACCCTGCTACGACATTGTCACCTGTGGATGTTTGGGTGGTTGTATATCCGCTACATGTTCCCGCAGGAAAGGCCAGCTTGTATGTACTGCAGCTTGCAAATGTGCAGATAATGGCACTAAGGAGTGCATGAATATCCGTGACTACTATTTTTGTAGGCAAAATAAGGTTGAATAAGGATAACGTGCGGATTTATTACTGTTAATATTTCAATATGGTCTTATGCTTTGAATAATATTATTATTTTGCATCTATACTTTAGCAATGTTCTATACTTTTTTTCTGTATTAAAAACCTACTGTTCCACTGTTTTATTCCTAGTTCAAAAGTATGGATACGATACATTGCATGGATGCACGGAGCCGCCATTTTGTTTTTTAGCGATTTGGACCAAACAGCTTAAAATTTCAGATTAGAAAACATAATATTTGGATTCAGCATACCCAAAAACATAATGTTTGACACCAAGATCATTATCTTGTTTCTGCTACTTCAAAAGTTAATAGGAACTCATTTCGTATGGCCGCCATTTTGTTTTTTAGCGATTTGAAGCATATAGCTTAAAATTTCAGATTAGAAAACATAATATTTGGATTCAGCATACCCAAAAACATAATGTTTGACACCAAGATCACTATTTTGTTTCTGCTCCCTCAAAAGTTATTAGGAACTCATTTCGTATTGCCGCCATTTTGTTTTTTTTAGCGAATTGAAGCATATAACACCAAAATCGAGAGTGGCAAACAAAATATTCATAATCAGCACATCAAATACATTCAGGAAATGTTGTTTGCCCGCTTTTCCTCAAAAATGCTTCCTACAGTCAGAATTTTCGAAAATTGTCCCAGTCTATTTGTACTGTGTGGACGTTCATCGATATCAACTAAGCAGAACGCTTTGAATTTCTGCCTCGCCAGCTGGCATAGTGGCGATGCGCCTTTATCTTCCTGTGTGCTCGAGAACATTTAAATCAACGAAGAGTCCTGTGTTAAATTGGACGGTGGGCATATTGAATAAATACAGTGCTTTGGGCTATTTTGTGGGGATTTAGTACCACTTTGCAGAGGCGTCTCCTGAACGCATGCGGTGCATGCTGTGCATTTATAACACCATTAAGCCTTGTTTCCATGATTAAGAAGAACTAAATGTGCTGACCAAGGCAGTAATTTATTTTATTAAAAACATAAACTAAACGTAACGTTTCAACCTTCTAGCAAGGTCTTCTTCAGACTCTGCACCAATTACAAATGTAACAAGGTACAAAACATAACGATATATATACACAAAAAATACTCCCCTCCAGACTATTAGAAAGTTGTTCTGGAACATTCTAGCAGGTGGCTTTCCCTTGTCAACTGTACTTTCACCTAAAAGGCTAAACATATTTACTTCCATCTAGAATATGGTTGGACTCTTCTTCTCACGCTCTTTTTCCTTCATTCTTCTTCCTTCTCCTCTCCTCTTTCTCTCTTGTCCTTTCCACTCTTACTAACACCTTCTTCCATTCTTTGTTTATCTTCAGTCCCCCATTCCAGTTCATTGTCTCTTCTTCACCTTTCTTCTCTATTTCCTTGGTATCCTTCCATTTTCTCACTAGTATTCTCTTCTCCCTTTCTATCTGCTTAGCCTCATCCCATTCTACGTCATGTCCTGTTTCTCTCGTGTGTTTTCTTGGACCTGAAGTGACGCATGCGTCAATTGTGGGAAAAGTATTATTAGTTTCTTTCGATTCAGACCCAAGAAATGTAATATAAGCTTAGTTGAGCGCTCTTGTATAAAATAAATACTTCTCCTATATTAAGAAATTAGAATGTAGAAATGCTCATTAATGTCGTCACAGAGCAAGCTGTCCTATTTCCCACAATTGACGCATGCGCAGCATGCACCGCATGCGTTTTGGAGACGCCTCTGCCACTTTGTATGTTGTTTGAGTGCTTGCTGCAAAAGACTAGAGACATTTCATTACTCAACATCTCTTGGGATAACTTTTTCAAATAAAAAATGGTATTAGTATGTGTGACGTTCTGAGCCTTTGAAAATTATGAAAAATTTTCAGAGATAATTAATGGAAGTAATTAAAGTGTTAAATTAGTCGCAACGTTCTCTAACGAATTTGAATTAGACTGTTGATTTACGCACCTGGGATTTAAGTAATTTTTCAAGGAAGTGAAAAAATTATCGTCTTTCATCTTTCTCCCGAGCGACGACGGGAGCATATTTTGGGAAATTCTGAAATTGTGCTAGAAATGAACACATAGGTAATACATGACTTCCAAACGTGAGTTAATTTCGGTTATACAGTAACTGCAAATGTTGCAATTTCGAATTTGTTGTCATAAATACCTCTGTTATTTGCCTGTAGGTTAATTAATTAAGAGAAATGTAGTTGAATATTTGTTTTCTTGCTTTCATTTGCCCGCAGTCGGACGATTGTGAGTGCGTAAAAAGGTTGGTAAAGTAAACTACTCCTTACGTTTTTACGTTAATTACGCATAAGTTACTAGTAATTTACTTCGCGTAGCCGTCTATTACGCAGATGTAAAAATCTATTTTTCTTTCGAAAATTAGTAATGCAAAAAGCTACTTCAATTCTACTATATATTAAATCATTATTTTTTAAAAGATTGTTTACACAGCCACCTCACACCCTCGCCCACACTAACAGATTTCTAAAAATAGAACTGTTCTTCACATATTTTTAAAAATTGAGAAATATTTTGATATATACGTCTTGCACTAATACTTGTATATATAAAATAACATAAAGATTAACGAAAATTTTTTGGATTGAATTTCAGTTTTAGTAACAGATTCAAAATCCATTTTGTGCGTATTATGCACTTGCAGAACCTAATTATGATGTGAATATTAAAATGACAGTTTGTAAAATTCCAATATACGACCACATAACTATTCGGAAGTAAAGTTTTTGCAGCCTTTTTTGTTTTCTGCCACTGCCAAATGCCACACATAACAATAACCATCGAAAAAAACATGTCTTTTTGTTTGATTCTAGTTTTTACGTACTTTACGTTTTATGCGTTTTTTACGCGCTTTTACGCGTAATTTACGTGTCAACTAGAAAATCTTTTCTTGCGTAGTTGCACAAACCTGGTGTACAGTGTCTCTAAATAGTTTTAGGACAACGACATTTTAAACTAGGCAACCCAATTTACACAAGGCGTTGGTGGGTTGCGTGTAGAGTTAGGCTCAATTTCAGGGTTGCCACATGCACATTAGATATTTATAAAATACTCGAAAGAAAGAAATCCAAGTATTATTGTATAAAACTAGAAAAAAAATCAGTATTACATTTGTTGCAATACTCTCAGAAAGAAACAACGTCGATTTTCTAGAATTTCATTGTTGATGAGTCTACACAAAGGAAAAGAGGAGAGAGGAAACGAAAGGGAACAAAGGAGAGGAGAAAAGAGAAAGAGAAAAGAGAAGAGGAAAAGTAAAGAAGGGGAGAAAATAGAGGACAGAGGAAGTGGATAGGAGAAGTAATGAGGAGAAAGGAAAAAGCTGTGAGGAGAGATGAGGCAAATGGAGCAAAGAGGAGAGAAGAGAGGAAGGAAAGCGAGGTGATAGAAGAGGAGGAAAGGAGTTTGGAGAGGAGAGGAGGAGACGAGAAGATGGGAGTGGAGAGTAGAGTAAAAGAGAGAAAAAGAGAAGAACGAAAAGAAGAGGAGAACAGTGCCGTGGAATCGGAAAAATAAGACAGGAAAGGAGATAAGAGGAGTGGAGAAGAGTGGGATGGAGACAAGAGGCGAGAAAAGTAGGGATGGCGGTATGAGATAAAAGTAGAGGAGAAGGAGGGGAGAGAAGAAGGAGAAGTTAAGAACAGAAGGGACTGGAGACGAGAGGAGAGAAGGGGTAGTTGCAGAAAATACGTCTCGGCGTCAAGAACTGATGCATTGATAAAATTATCGACACGAAACATTCAATAAGATTTTATAATGTATTGGAGAATGTATTAGATCGGTGCAAAATTCCTTTTGGCCGAGTTCAGAGCAAGATAAATTCTTCCACGTAAGATCTTTGATTTTACCTGCGATTATACCACTAAAAACATGAATGTAATTTTCATACTTATAAGAATTACCCAATTTTTCTTCTCTTCTCGGTTCGTTGAAATGGAGATTTTGTTATTTAACATTTCCCCTCTCCCCATCGTTAATTACAAACTGAATCATTCCGTTTCACACAGCGTGGACAATGAACGCAATGGGATATATCAAAAACTTACGAAAAGTTTCTGCCACCGGAGGGATTTGAACTTACGACCATCAGATTGACAATCCTTAAGGGTAACCACTACCCCACAAGCTTTCGCTCCTGAACACAGGTAGATGTGAAATGCAGATCCAACTCTCCTCCTACATGCCATGTGCAAAGAATACTTGTTTGTAACAAAGAAAACTAAGGTAATACGACTCGGCGAAAACATTTAATGGAAAATTGCACATGATGGGAACTTTTCAGTCGATATTTGTGGAGGTATCTTTGCATTGAACTCGAGTGGAAAAAGGGGTAATATTAGTATGACCTGAATTGCCACAAATATAAATGGTTATTACATTAATATTTGTCAATGTCTTTGAAGCAGAACACAATTATCGTTAGAGTATCATAATCACATATCTGATACTTGAAAATATATCTTTGAACGTGTGTCAATTCATTTTTTTTAGCAAATTCCAGATGGAGAACAATGTAACCACTTACACTACTACTACAAATAATGTCACCTTGCTCTTGTTTAATAGAAGGAGAATTAAAAAGGAGAACACCTCGTAAGGAGGAATTAACATGGGACCGCTAGCAGGCCAATCGAGAACACTAACCACTACACCACGCCCTTACCTTCAGTTGAATCTACAATGTTTAAGTATTCTGTTCCTCCAATATTGTAAATGTCCTTGGATATACATGTAGTTGAACTTTTACTTTAATTTTGAATTGTTTCTTGTAGTATAGCAACTATCTTCGAGAATATATTTTCGAAGTGATGAAGAAAAACAAGAATATCGGTAGTAGTTGTGAAAATGCGAGTTACTTCTTCTAACTTATTATGTTGATTAGACATTATTAATGGAAAATATCTTTAGTCTTGAACATTGCAGGGCGATTTTCTCTTCCTGTGATACTGCAACATACGAAATGCTTGTTTTCTGACGCAAGTCTCGTGTCCAGAACAGTCTTATGAAATGTATTTGCTGTTGCGTATGGTAATACGAAATAATTACAGCGTTTGCAAAAACGTTTGCGAACTGCCAAATGTGCGAGACGTTATACGTAAACAGGCGGAAAATTGTTTTCATAAAATCACATCACATTTGACAGTGTTAGTCAATAGAGAGTCGTGGAACAGTGTGTTAAGGTGCTGGATTAAATCCTTCTTATTTTTCTATTTCGAAGCACAACAATTTTTATGGTAGAACAACAGTCGTTCCGTTCCGCTCTCTATTTCTTATAAATTCTTACACATTCCTTTAATTGATTTAAAGAATAAATAAAAATATTGCTTGCTTTTCTGTCATTGGCCTAGACAGTGTAATTTTGCGTTAAAAGGTCCTGAAAGCTCATATTGGTTAAACCGTTTATTGACAATCGTGAACTTTTCTTTTAATAGATAATACTTGGTTTTATACGACGGGAGAACATTGGTCGAATTTCCTTTCTTGCTCTTTTGAGAGAATATATACTTCTACAGTAGCAATCGCGTTCGGGAACGGTTAAAAAAATGACTTCGTATTCAAAGGCAGATAAGCTTGGTAGCTAGCTTGCTCGCGTTCATGAGTCACGCTTCACAAGGCCGCTTCTTACCTATCGCAAAACATTGGGCGTCGATGCACAGCGTCTGCACCCAGTAAATTACAAGTGACCAGAGTCGAATTTTAAAGAGAATCTGAAGAATAATAGATTTCGTCACAGGCGGCTAGGGAGCACTAGCTCAACATGTAATAAGTAATGATTCCTGGCAAACAAAAATGCTTATTGAATAAGTATTCGGATAGTAATATGTGCTTTATCGTGTAACATGTAAGATACTTATTGGGATTACCGCGTAGTAGGGCAACCGATCCATGAAAAACAAAACAAAATTGAATGGTTGGTTTAATATAGATAAATATTTTTTAAATTTATTTTTCTTCATTCCCTTGTTTTTCTTATTTTAATAATAATAATAACGCATGGCTCAACAGCTCTCGAAGGGCCTTGGCCTATCTCCCGACTGCCAGTCTCCCTCCCACAATCTTTCCTAGTGATCTTCAACCAGATGGGGTGACGTGGGGTCAGCACGTCGAACCCTCAACCAGTATGGTGGTTATTCACCTGATGTTTACAATTTCGTTCCTGTTCGGCACGGGCGGGACCCTACTTCTGGTTTTGAAAGAGTAACATGGATTATAAAGATGTAAGGGTAATATCTTGCAGAAAAGACGACAATCATTGCGTGGCTGTTGGTTGCAATATGAGGTCCAGAACGAATACTTTTTCTCAAATATCTGTGAATATTTTTTCGTCAGACCAGATACGAAAACTCAGTGGATTCAGGCAGTAATGCAAAAAGACTGTGAACCACGACATGAGAAAGTAGGCCCTAGACACGTCACTTCATCACCGTTAAATAAACCCAATGAAATTTTAAGTGTTTTTTAAAATTATAATTTTCTAACGCACATATGTTGTAACGACCCTGCGTGGTCGCCACATTTAACGACCCTGCGAGGTCGCAATATTATATTTTGTTAAGAAGGTATGGATGAAGAATGCATGCTAAATGTTTAAATGTGTTAACGGATCCACCTCTACGGTTATTAGTTTCGCTTATTATTATTTGACCCTGCGTGGTCGCTGTATTATGTAAATGTTAACGGGTCCACCTCTACGTTTATTAACTTCGCTCATTATTAGACCCTGCGTGGTCGTTGTATTTGGCAAATGTTATCATTTATTGTCATTTACACTGTTCAACTCGATGTTCAGGATTGCAGAGTCCTGCTAGGCTCATTATTAATTGTATTGTCTGAATGCACACAGTTTTAGTTTATATTGACACGTGCATCTAGTGATTTTCCCACTAGTGTTTTCTTAATGTCACTTCTTGGATGTTTCTCAGTACGAAGGTTGCAATATGTAAAAAAATGAGTTAGCAACGCGTACTTGTAGTTACTATTTTCACCACCCATGCGCCACCGCGAGTATATAACCAGCCGGGGAGCAGATTTTCTTCAGTTGGCTTTCAGGTCGGCTCACGATAAGATCTCTCTTACCAACGGACCTGGAAGAAGGATCACTCCGCTCTTGCGAGAGTCTAAGCATCCTAAGGAAGGAAGTTGCACTCCGCTCTTGCGAGAGACCAAGCACCCGAGAGAAGCCGCACTCCGCTTTCCAGCGAGAGAGATTGAACTCTGCCTTTGGCAAGAGAACCCACTCCACTTATTGGCGAGAGAGAACAACTCCACTTTAGAGTGAGAGGACCCGCTCCGCTTGCTGCGAGAGGTTTCCTTCCCCTATCAACCTGCGGCCCCCCGCCTGGGTAGTGTGGCGTTGGGTTTCCAGACAACCTACTCTCTCTTTCAGGGGAACCCGTGACGACTGCGGCGACCAGGCCCTAAATAAAATTAGGTCCCCATACTTCCCATTGGCGCCTCACTGCGAGGAATGAATTGGATGTTCCCTGCTCCCCCGCTTATCTCTTCGAGTCTAAAGGTGGTACAGGTAAATGCACGTGAGTGGTAAGGGTAAAGGCAAAGACACGTGTGTAAGTGTGCTAACGGACATCCTTGTGATAGGATTATAATAAACTGTTACATCTATATATAAACCTGGTTTAGTCTTTCTTTACACCCAGCAAGCCCTGAGATATTTCTGAGTCTTTGTACTACGACTGAATCAGTTAGCACATATGGGTAAACTTTTGCCGACCACCCAACTGCAGTGTTTAGCGTGTTGAACTCAGCCAGTACCAGTACTCCTGCGCCGTGGTGCTGGGCACTGCTTAGGTGGACGTTGCAATGTTGGCATAACAAATTTAGAAGATGTTGTAAATTTTTACAACCATGCATGTTTTTAGCTGTGGAAGAAAGAACAATTAAGAGAGCTGTGTTCTAGTAGATACACAATGTCGAAAAATTATCCATTCTGATATAATCAGAGTACATTTCAGCTTTTTTTTGTTTTCAGTACACTTTATGCATAGTAAGGCTATTAGGGACTCAACCTACAGTTTAAAGTGGCCACATTGTGCCTCCACCAGGTATCGAATCCTGGGACAACTTGATTACAAGGCAGCGACGTTACAGCTACGTCATCGGGAGACTTCGAAGTATTTGAATTTTTATAAATAATGCGTATCAATCCCTAAGATTGTATGTTTATTTTATTTAAGTCTCTCTGAACGCTTCACGTTGACCAGGGCATTAACTTGTTTTTCTCAGCTGTCTCAAGCCTCTTAGGCATGTTTACAATGCATTGTGTTGTGCCATGCAAACCTCCTGAGCATTCAGGAACAGGTAATACTTCTGGTTACAGAGTCAGCGGTTTGCATGGTAGCAATTATAATAAACACGATTCGGCATTGAGGAAGAGCTCGATGGCCTGGGAATATAGAGGTGAGACAAGCTGAGGGTGGATGGACTTTTGGGATTGAGTTGAGACAGAGAAGGTGGTCAGCAAGGGAGTAGGTGAGAGGTGGAAGGACGCTTTGGTCAGCATAGGAGAGAAGCTTACAGAGGACTTCGCTATTTTGATTCAGCTAAAGACTTCAGATAGACAGGTAATTATCCTACACCCAGCCATGATTCAGGTTCAACGGTTCACAAAACCCAACGAGTGACCATTGTCTTTTCTGTAGTCTAGTTCCTAGTGTAATAGTGTACCTTTCGCATTGCCAAGCGATAACTCGCCATGCTAATGACGAGTGGTCTCATCAAGGATGAATGATGACCAATTTACATCACCCCAGCAATTAATTGCAGAAACAACTGGTTCAGATCCCATCATTCTTTAGAATGACACGAATGTAAGCTTTAATTCAACCTGCTGAATCCTCAAACTTCCTGCATATTCGTATCATGTGTGGAATTGCCTGTTTTTTTCGTTTTCGTGAAATTAAAAATCAACTGGCATAGCTATATATGTGAATGATTAATTAAAATGATAATAAGAAAGAATGAGAAGTGGCCAAATATAAATTAGAACAAACTTAAAATACACGTTTATGTAAAATTTGATCTGTGGTTTTATTAATGAGAAATAAAATGTTCACTTTATAACTATTAGGCTAAGTAGAATATCTTTGTTTTTCATGGGTGTATTTAATCTTCCTTTTACCTTTAAGAATGTATTATTATTTACTTCTTTTTTAATATAAAAAATCTGTTACTTAATTTATAAGCGAATGAACTTTCTTGTTTAATGTATATACCAACGAAACCATTGGGTTCGATACCCGGTGGAGGCACATAGTGGTTCGGATTCCACTTTAAACTGTAGATCCAGTCCATATTAGCCTTACTGTGCACAAAGTGGACTTAAAACATCAACTCAAAACAAAACAAACAAAAAAAAAACTAAACCATTAGTAGAGGATCAACATTGTCTCAGAAAAGATTACTATTGTTCCATAAATCTTCATCCAATGGCTCCGGGAACTGGTCAATTTCTTCGAGGTATCTTTAATTCTCTGTCACTTAAAAATTTAAAGTGATCCATTTCGTATCCGCTCTTTTTTAACAAAGTAAGCTCGAAGACAATCTGTTTTTCACTTGTTTATATTGGAAACTTGTTCAAACCGGAAGTTCTTTTATCGCCTTCGATAATCGAATTGTCTGATCGACTATTTTTTGCTTACCCAGGAACATCCCCCATAGGAGATTTACGAGACCGGGTTACGCTACTCACTCGTAGTTCTCCAATTTCGTCACGATGGTGGGTTGCCACCGGTCCTATACATAGGCCGAGAACCCAAACGCTGAACCCAGGCGGACTCTAACACATGCCGTCCGCAGTCGGAGTCCAAAGCACAGCGCCTTAGACCGCACGATCACGGAGGAGGACTTTTCTTATTTTACTTTTGGCTAATCGCGAGGATGAGGATGAATAATGAATAGAAAAATTAAAAGGTCACGCACAAAGAACAGGACGGGTCTTCAACCTCTTAGGTGACGAGTTCAAGCACTAAATATGAGGATTTCAACCATAGACCTCAATTTAAAAAAAAAAAAAATAAACAAAATGACTTTTTACACTAAACTTCTTATCAAGGGCTAAATAGTTTGTAACTGTGAAACTACCCCCTGAATGCAAATTGACAACATTTTTTTTTCTTGCGAGTAATAATTAAATGTGTGGCACACAGGGATACTTCTTGCGAAAACAACTAACTGTGCCCTGTCCCAGCATGTCTGGAGCAAAGCCGCGCACAGCGGAAGAGAAGGGGAAAGAGGGGAAGGGGGATCGAGTGGACAGAGCAAGGCAGTACACGCTGCTGGAAAGGCTGGTAACTGCAGTGGATCTCCTCCCTCCACGCAATTCCGTTCCTCTCACGTGTTCATCGCTGCCCAGATACTTGTTTTGTTCACCTGCTCCAGAGATAAGTGGGACAGAGTGTAGGTCGCATACATGTAGCAAGTAAGGCAACTTATCTCAGAATGAAAATTCCACAAGAGTTTTCAAACGTTTGTATCAGCAATGATGACTGGACACGGATCACTCATAATCCCTTGCCAAAATCTAGTGGTCTAAAATCATTTGAAAACTTGAATGTATCTCTTTACAGATTCCAAGTTATAAAAAACAATTTCGTAGATGTTCACGTAACCGTTATAAAATTACAAATAAAATATATTCACAACCTTAGATATACTAATAAGAAGATAGAAATCCAGAGTAAGATTTCAAATGGATGTGTATAAAGTAATTATAGAAGTACAGAGCAATATGAGAGTATTGAACTTTTTTTTGCAGGATAACGTTTACAATATTGAGGCGACAGAATAATTAAAAATTGTTGCTCCAAGTGAAACCAAGGGCGTAGTGTATTGGTTAGAGTTCTTGAGGGCATTGTAAGCGGTCCGAGGTTCCATCCTCCATACGAGGTGTAGTAGTAATGGCAGCATTATATTCCTACGCGTCAGCAAAAATTTGATGCGGCTGGTGTTATGTTACATCCGGTCGTAGCGGGCCACGAGCGGTTTTATTGTTGAGTCAGCAGAACGTGTCTGATCACCTTGAAGACATCGGAAGCGGTGGGGGGAGGGGGTCAATGGATTTGTCACGTTGTTTCTTGATGTATGCTAACCTAACACGTGTGTGTGTGTGTGTCTTTGGAGGAAATCCGCGCGCAACCATTGCGTATGATTCAAAGACATGAAGAAATGATTTAAAGATGGCGCCGAAGGTGTTGTACCCCGAAAGTTTAGCGGCTAAGGTTATTGCTCTGTAAAACAAGAGGCGTCGAGGGTTCGATTCCTGGTAGAGTCAATATTGATTGATTGATAGATTGAGTTAGTTTTTTTAAGTCCACTTTATGCACGGCAAAACTAATCAGGAGTGGATCTACAGTTGAAAAGTGGTGATTCGGACCACTATGTGCCTCCACCGAGTATCGAACCTGGGACCACTTGATTACAAGGCGACGATGTCAATATTGAATGGTCTCGATTAGCCTGTGTGTAAATAAAGGCAACAAAATGGTTGAGTTCGAAAATCGAGTTGGGTTAGTGGTTAATGTTGTCACCTGGCAATGAAGAGGTCGCGGGTTCGATTCTCTAGGTAGTTAAATTAGGCCAATTGTTTAATCCCGCCATTATAGGTTCCGATTAGTCCATCTGTGCATAAATAGTGTTTGAATAAAATCAATATGGCGGCTTTAGGGTAGTGGTTAATGTTGTCGCCTGGTAATGAAGAGGTCGCGGGTTCGATTCTCTAGGTAGTTAAATGAGGCCAATTGTTTTGTCCCGCCATTATAGGTCCCGATTAGTCCATCTGTGCATAAATAGTATTTGAATAAAATCAATATGGCGGCCGCGTTTTGTGTTTAGCGGCGGCGGCGGCGGCGACCGGGGCGCGGCGCGGGGCGGAGCGGGGCGGCGCGGCGCGGCGCGGGGGTTGTTTTTTTATTCCGCGAGATGTTTCAACCAAGTGGTTGAGGGTTCGATTCCCAATGTTGGTGAAAATTGGATATTCAATTGTATTTGTTTAAAAGTTCCGATTAACTTTTTGTGCACAAAGAGAAAATGAACTAATTGGAAATAGGATGTTTATGCTGTAATGAAAAGGTCCCGGGTTCGATTCACAATGTCAAATTGGCTGATAATGATGTTGTTTTTAAAATAAAATAAAAAAGAAGTGTGTTGAGTCCCCATTAGTATTTATGCAGGAACAGATATTAAAAATCAAAACAAAATGGCTGTGACTGGTGTTTAGTATTCGAAAGGTTCCAGGTTCGAGTTCCTAGTTATAATTTTTTTTTTTAGTTTACAGAATTAGTCCCCATTTATTGCGTTTTGGCGAACACGTCCTCTCTTTTTGTGGCATTTGGACATGTTGGAGATATACATAGAAATTGTTGTCAAAGTGGCTAATAATGATTTTCTGTTTAAATAAAAAAGAAGTGTGTTATCAGTCCCGATTAGCACGAACAGAAATTCAAAAAGCAAAACAAAATAGCTGATATTGTTGTTTAGTATTCAAAAGGTTTTGGGTTCCAATGCTGGCAAATTTGCAGAATAACATTGATTTGTTTAAAAAGTGAGTTACTATTCCCGATTATTTTTGATACACAAATAGAAAATGGGGTGATTTTGGAGTTTTGCAACCAAGGGGGTAATGTTGGGTTTTTTTTAACGCAGTCCCGATTAACCGTAATGCATAAAGCTGTTTCAACGAATATCGAACCTGGAACCTTTTGATTACAATGCAAAGACTTTACTACTAATGTATGCTATGTTTTAAAACCAAAAATAAATAATAGTATCGATTTTTTTTTTAAAAAAAATGCGTTACCAGTCTCGATTAGCCATTATGCACAAACAGATGTGTTTTGAAACCAAAAGGGGTCGAGGGTTCGATTACAACTGGGTATGTGTGTTGAGGAAACTAAAGGTCAACAGGCATGGAAAGTTTTTATTCGCCATCTCAAAATAAGTTTTTGGGCTTGGTACAGGTAGCTTTTTGTAGAAAGCCCCACAACGACATCAACGTGGCTACCATCTGTGGGGGCCTCTTTTTTTTTAAAGTTGGAGAGGGGCACAAAGCCGTTTGTACCATACAACATTGCACCGAAGAACCAACTTGTCAACTAGTCACTCACTCCATCATTAAAGTGCACAACATAATATCAGATTTGCACTGATAATAAGCAAAAAATTATAGCGGCTGCATAATTATATTTCAATGACAGCAAATGGTTTCAAATGAATGGTTTTCACTTTTATTTTTTACTAAGTAACAGATTTGGTAATGAAAAGCTTTAACATTTGCATATAATATGAGATTTGTTTTGGTATCCAGTTTGTATGTTGACCAAATCACAGATATACTATTACTAAGGATAGCATTAACTTAATCTAATAAAAATATATTCCACTGCATTACAAAATTAACTCATTCTGTTTTCTGTTGTTTGAATCCATATGGTAAAGTCTCGAAACTTGATGCACATCTTTTTCTTTTGGTATATACCACCTGAAAAACCCTTATTTCCGGCTTACTAACAACGGAATGTGTTTTTGTGCGTACGATTTTGTTCGAGTTGAGTAAAGTTAAAGAGGAGGTGTTGTTGAGAATAGCATTGGTGAGTGATTCGAAATTGATTGTGCTGCTGTTTTTATGGTTTAGACATATGCCTTTCACCTTGCAAACAGTAGTAACATTAGTATTGTCTGGATTTACTACCTCAAATGCATAACTTTTCGGCCCACTGGATGAAAATGCTCTGATATAAGCATTTTTCCCATAGAGTTCTAGTTCATTTGTTAACTCCCCTAGGTAGTCTCCAACAGGCAGATCAACATCACCTGGCCTTTGAATATAAATAACACTATCGGTATCATAGTACAATACATTTTCGCCTAATGTATCCAAATATTCATAAAGCTCTAATCGTGCATGTGTTGTAGTGTATGCTGCAATAACTACATTTACAGTCGATAATGGAAGTGCAGATTCTTCGAGATATTGCCAGTGAACAATCAACATATCTTCATTTATAGGTATAACTTGATGTACTTCAACATTGGGATTTTCTAGTTTATCGAAAAAATCCTTAGGATTGTTGATAATACTAACTTGACCAGGGTTTTCTCTCTGTCCAAATTTACCCCAAAATGAATTCAGCATAAGTTTTGCTAAGCTTCGTAATCCAGGATTAGCACATATTCTGTTTTCATCCAACAACACACCCTCCTTTTCAAAATAGTCAGCTATGTATTTTTTTTTGGATTCTTCATCAATACACCACAATGGCCAGCCGCTTGCTTCAACTTTTGCTTTGAGAAATGTATTGATGTACTCTGCAAAAACACCACCTGATTTTTTTGCAGGATCATATTGTTCAACATTATATTCCCATACCTCATGTAATTCTAAAATTTTGTATTTCTTTTGAACTGCCTTCTGAACTTCATCCACAACCCAGGTTCCAGTTATAGCTCTTTCCCTAGCAGTATGGTTACATTCCGCCTGGTTTATTTCATCGGCACAAGTTCTACATAGAGGGAAAGTTAATTTTGAATTGGTTCGATATGGTAACACAGGATGGTACAGATCTCTCGGTGGAAGTATTGTTGCTTTGACAAGTCCTTCAAAAGAATAAATATCGGGGCATTCTTCCCCCACATAAATTTTCACCGGATGGCCAACTGGAAACTTTTTAACTTTGCAACAATAAGGGTACAGGCTACATACATCCTTATATTGAATTGTTTCATTTTCTTTCACAGTGTAATGTAGTTTGGTAGCATTAGTTCTACCACCATAAAACGCCTCCCGGGGAATTATGGGGGCTTTAATTGATAACGGATGTTTTTCAACATAATGTTTCATGGTTTTGTTATTTCTCAACTGCTGGTGAAATTCGCACCCCCACATCTCATGGACAATGTAGTTAAGTGCTTTTAATCTGGTAATTTTATTTTCTGTTCTTTCATACCGAAAAGACAAAGTATCATATGGGTCATCATGAAGAGGTTCTGTACGTGAAGTAGGGAAACATTTGACACAACCATGTGTTCTGCATCCTTGATATTCAAATACATGCTCTTGCCCTTTTTGATCTTTAAAATATCCATCTACTTTCAAATTTCCTCCAACTTTTACTTCTGGTCCTCTGGCTGCATGTTGGATTTCGATTTTATGCTTTTTTTCCTCCCATTCCAACCATTGAATAGCCTCTATAGACTGAATATCACACCATCTGTATCCGTTTTTAGGAATAATTCCTATATGTTCTGCTTTCAAAAATCTTTTACGGAATACTTTATTACAAGCTGAAGCGATGGTGATGGCTTCCAATAATGGGTTCACTGTTGTTTCTTTTTCAAAAGTGGTCATGAATTTCAAACAGGCAGCACGTAGTACATTAACATCTTCTACACAGTATTTTCTCAACTCCTTCTGCATATCGAAAACTACCCCTGTTTTCTGTTGTTCACTATGCCATTCCAAAAAACTGGTTCTCTGATTCTGCATCATAGAATCAACAGCGTAAAATTCAGTACCAGGGATACATCCGACATATTCTTTATTTTTCAAAGTATTAAAAAAATGAGGAAAATACCCTTTGGACATTGGGAGATCAAATGCTTTCGGTAATTTGTTGAGCGCCATTGGAATAAAGTTGAGAGAATCTATGAAATGGATATTGTGCATCTTCAAAGATAATATTTTGGCTCCATTCATGATCACAGACGGTGTCCATTTCATTTTTTCGATCATAGTTTGCAGTACAAAGTGCGAATCATACCCTCTACTATTGTGTGCAATACACACAATATTGTTAATTTTGGTGCGGTGAGCTGAAACAAATTGCAGAAAATTGTAAACAGGTTCTGTACTATCAAAAATGTGCTGTCTTTTTCCGCATACACTGCACCATTGAGACATATCTTTGTTCTCAATGCAATTATAGCATACATTTTGGCACACCAAAAGATTTGGAATATGCAGAAATTTGTTTTCAGTGCCTTCTAGTTTTGTGTCCTGCCTCGATTCAATATCGTAGAAAACAAGCATTGCTTTTTTTGATATAAGAGAAGATATTTGTTTGCTATAAATTTTTTGGATGTGACATAGATGTTCAGATGGTACCATATTTTTACAGCTGACACAGAATTTCTCTCCACATATATGAGGATTTCTGTTTGTACGGATAGCATACGCTTTCAGGCATTTTTCACAACATTTTACTGTCTGACAAAGAGAGTTTTTTCTATTGTAACATGTTTTATGATTATTGTAACATTTTTGACCATAGAAAAATCTGTTACAATCAGTGCACTTTATTTTGGTTTCTGAAACAGTACATTTGGGCTTTTCTTGGCATTGTGAACAAACAGCTGTACAGGATCCTAGATGTCTAGAAACATGATCATATTTTTTATGGCAAGTTTCACAATAGAAATTAGCGGAGAATGCAGCTGTAAGAGATGTTATAACATTAAAATGGTTGTTTATGTACACCAAATTTAAAGTTTCGCGCCTAGGTAATAAAGGACCTTCATATATCACATCACTCCCGGAAAATCCATTATATACGGTAATCTTGAAATCAGATAAATAGTCCTGAAATTTTTGAATTTCGGTAGTTCCTCCACCACCATTCAAATTTTCCCCAGCTTCTCTGCACAGTTTATCCACTTCTTCTTCCATAACACATTTATGTTGTCTAACATATTGATAACGTTTTTTAGGTTCATTTTTGTAAACATTAATACCTCTTGCCACAACCAACGCATAAGCCAAACACCTGCTATCGGAATTTTTAATAGTTATAATTCCTTTTTTTAGTTTACAGAATTGTTCCCCATTCATTGCATTTTGGCGAACACGTCCTCCCCCTCGTGGCATTTGGACATGATGGAGATATACATAGAAATTGTTGTCAGAAAGAAATGTTGTATTGCTCTGCAATACTTTTTCCAATGCTGCCCACAATATCTCCATATTTACCGCCTGTGCTTCCCGAAAAGATAACCAAAAAGGGCGATCAGGGTGATCTTCATTTCTGATAGTAATACCAACTTGGTCATGCTCGGCCACATCACGTAGAACATATTGGACCAGTTCTTGCAATCCCTCCTGAACCCATATCACCGGATTCTCATTGTGTGGTGCCCCTCGCAACCGAGCACGCACCATTCGTCCTTCCATATTGAATCTTTGGTAACGCCTTTTTGTCTCTTCTATAACTTCAACATGATGTAACACTGCATCATCGCCACCGCCTACCTGTTTGCACACTTCCGCTTCCTGAATACAATCCCGAAGAACTATTTGGTATAACGCTGGCGAAATATGATTTGTACATTGCTCCAATTCTCTAGTGTCTAAAACAGATTCTAAATGGAAAATATCTCCACGCTACGACAGAATGTAACATAACACCAGTTGCATCGAATTTTTGCTGACGCGTAGGAATGGCGTAGAAATTATTCATTCCTACGCGTCAGCAAAAATTCGATGCAACTGGTGTTATGTTACATTCTGTCGTAGCGGTTTTAATGTTGAGTCAGCAGAACATTCTACCCCCTCTACCTCTACTGCTATTAACAGCAATCAATCCAGACCCTCTGTCTCTATTTCTAGTGAGACCAACCAACATGTTGAAATGTTTCCTAACAAGTATAACAACCACGATACAGGGATATTTGGGTGTATTGGAACAACCGATGAAAAATGTGGAGATATTTTCCATTTAGAATCTGTTTTAGACACTAGAGAATTGGAGCAATGAACAAATCATATTTCGCCAGCGTTATACCAAATAGTTCTTCGGGATTGTATTCAGGAAGCGGAAGTGTGCAAACAGGTAGGCGGTGGCGATGATGCAGTGTTACATCATGTTGAAGTTATAGAAGAGACAAAAAGGCGTTACCAAAGATTCAATATGGAAGGACGAATGGTGCGTGCTCGCTTGCGAGGGGCACCACACAATGAGAATCCGGTGATATGGGTTCAGGAGGGATTGCAAGAACTGGTCCAATATGTTCTACGTGATGTGGCCGAGCATGACCAAGTTGGTATTACTATCAGAAATGAAGATCACCCTGATCGCCCTTTTTGGTTATCTTTTCGGGAAGCACAGGCGGTAAATATGGAGATATTGTGGGCAGCATTGGAAAAAGTATTGCAGAGCAATACAACATTTCTTTCTGACAACAATTTCTATGTATATCTCCATCATGTCCAAATGCCACGAGGGGGAGGACGTGTTCGCCAAAATGCAATGAATGGGGAACAATTCTGTAAACTAAAAAAAGGAATTATAACTATTAAAAATTCCGATAGCAGGTGTTTGGCTTATGCGTTGGTTGTGGCAAGAGGTATTAATGTTTACAAAAATGAACCTAAAAAACGTTATCAATATGTTAGACAACATAAATGTGTTATGGAAGAAGAAGTGGATAAACTGTGCAGAGAAGCTGGGGAAAATTTGAATGGTGGTGGAGGAACTACCGAAATTCAAAAATTTCAGGACTATTTATCTGATTTCAAGATTACCGTATATAATGGATTTTCCGGGAGTGATGTGATATATGAAGGTCCTTTATTACCTAGGCGCGAAACTTTAAATTTGGTGTACATAAACAACCATTTTAATGTTATAACATCTCTTACAGCTGCATTCTCCGCTAATTTCTATTGTGAAACTTGCCATAAAAAATATGATCATGTTTCTAGACATCTAGGATCCTGTACAGCTGTTTGTTCACAATGCCAAGAAAAGCCCAAATGTACTGTTTCAGAAACCAAAATAAAGTGCACTGATTGTAACAGATTTTTCTATGGTCAAAAATGTTACAATAATCATAAAACATGTTACAATAGAAAAAACTCTCTTTGTCAGACAGTAAAATGTTGTGAAAAATGCCTGAAAGCGTATGCTATCCGTACAAACAGAAATCCTCATATATGTGGAGAGAAATTCTGTGTCAGCTGTAAAAATATGGTACCATCTGAACATCTATGTCACATCCAAAAAATTTATAGCAAACAAATATCTTCTCTTATATCAAAAAAAGCAATGCTTGTTTTCTACGATATTGAATCGAGGCAGGACACAAAACTAGAAGGCACTGAAAACAAATTTCTGCATATTCCAAATCTTTTGGTGTGCCAAAATGTATGCTATAATTGCATTGAGAACAAAGATATGTCTCAATGGTGCAGTGTATGCGGAAAAAGACAGCACATTTTTGATAGTACAGAACCTGTTTACAATTTTCTGCAATTTGTTTCAGCTCACCGCACCAAAATTAACAATATTGTGTGTATTGCACACAATAGTAGAGGGTATGATTCGCACTTTGTACTGCAAACTATGATCGAAAAAATGAAATGGACACCGTCTGTGATCATGAATGGAGCCAAAATATTATCTTTGAAGATGCACAATATCCATTTCATAGATTCTCTCAACTTTATTCCAATGGCGCTCAACAAATTACCGAAAGCATTTGATCTCCCAATGTCCAAAGGGTATTTTCCTCATTTTTTTAATACTTTGAAAAATAAAGAATATGTCGGATGTATCCCTGGTACTGAATTTTACGCTGTTGATTCTATGATGGAGAATCAGAGAACCAGTTTTTTGGAATGGCATAGTGAACAACAGAAAACAGGGGTAGTTTTCGATATGCAGAAGGAGTTGAGAAAATACTGTGTAGAAGATGTTAATGTACTACGTGCTGCCTGTTTGAAATTCATGACCACTTTTGAAAAAGAAACAACAGTGAACCCATTATTGGAAGCCATCACCATCGCTTCAGCTTGTAATAAAGTATTCCGTAAAAGATTTTTGAAAGCAGAACATATAGGAATTATTCCTAAAAACGGATACAGATGGTGTGATATTCAGTCTATAGAGGCTATTCAATGGTTGGAATGGGAGGAAAAAAAGCATAAAATCGAAATCCAACATGCAGCCAGAGGACCAGAAGTAAAAGTTGGAGGAAATTTGAAAGTAGATGGATATTTTAAAGATCAAAAAGGGCAAGAGCATGTATTTGAATATCAAGGATGCAGAACACATGGTTGTGTCAAATGTTTCCCTACTTCACGTACAGAACCTCTTCATGATGACCCATATGATACTTTGTCTTTTTGGTATGAAAGAACAGAAAATAAAATTACCAGATTAAAAGCACTTAACTACATTGTCCATGAGATGTGGGGGTGCGAATTTCACCAGCAGTTGAGAAATAACAAAACCATGAAACATTATGTTGAAAAACATCCGTTATCAATTAAAGCCCCCATAATTCCCCGGGAGGCGTTTTATGGTGGTAGAACTAATGCTACCAAACTACATTACACTGTGAAAGAAAATGAAACAATTCAATATAAGGATGTATGTAGCCTGTACCCTTATTGTTGCAAAGTTAAAAAGTTTCCAGTTGGCCATCCGGTGAAAATTTATGTGGGGGAAGAATGCCCCGATATTTATTCTTTTGAAGGACTTGTCAAAGCAACAATACTTCCACCGAGAGATCTGTACCATCCTGTGTTACCATATCGAACCAATTCAAAATTAACTTTCCCTCTATGTAGAACTTGTGCCGATGAAATAAACCAGGCGGAATGTAACCATACTGCTAGGGAAAGAGCTATAACTGGAACCTGGGTTGTGGATGAAGTTCAGAAGGCAGTTCAAAAGAAATACAAAATTTTAGAATTACATGAGGTATGGGAATATAATGTTGAACAATATGATCCTGCAAAAAAATCAGGTGGTGTTTTTGCAGAGTACATCAATACATTTCTCAAAGCAAAAGTTGAAGCAAGCGGCTGGCCATTGTGGTGTATTGATGAAGAATCCAAAAAAAAATACATAGCTGACTATTTTGAAAAGGAGGGTGTGTTGTTGGATGAAAACAGAATATGTGCTAATCCTGGATTACGAAGCTTAGCAAAACTTATGCTGAATTCATTTTGGGGTAAATTTGGACAGAGAGAAAACCCTGGTCAAGTTAGTATTATCAACAATCCTAAGGATTTTTTCGATAAACTAGAAAATCCCAATGTTGAAGTACATCAAGTTATACCTATAAATGAAGATATGTTGATTGTTCACTGGCAATATCTCGAAGAATCTGCACTTCCATTATCGACTGTAAATGTAGTTATTGCAGCATACACTACAACACATGCATGATTAGAGCTTTATGAATATTTGGATACATTAGGCGAAAATGTATTGTACTATGATACCGATAGTGTTATTTATATTCAAAGGCCAGGTGATGTTGATCTGCCTGTTGGAGACTACCTAGGGGAGTTAACAAATGAACTAGAACTCTATGGGAAAAATGCTTATATCAGAGCATTTTCATCCAGTGGGCCGAAAAGTTATGCATTTGAGGTAGTAAATCCAGACAATACTAATGTTACTACTGTTTGCAAGGTGAAAGGCATATGTCTAAACCATAAAAACAGCAGCACAATCAATTTCGAATCACTCACCAATGCTATTCTCAACAACACCTCCTCTTTAACTTTACTCAACTCGAACAAAATCGTACGCACAAAAACACATTCCGTTGTTAGTAAGCCGGAAATAAGGGTTTTTCAGGTGGTATATACCAAAAGAAAAAGATGTGCATCAAGTTTCGAGACTTTACCATATGGATTCAAACAACAGAAAACAGAATGAGTTAATTTTGTAATGCAGTGGAATATATTTTTATTAGATTAAGTTAATGCTATCCTTAGTAATAGTATATCTGTGATTTGGTCAACATACAAACTGGATACCAAAACAAATCTCATATTATATGCAAATGTTAAAGCTTTTCATTACCAAATCTGTTACTTAGTAAAAAATAAAAGTGAAAACCATTCATTTGAAACCATTTGCTGTCATTGAAATATAATTATGCAGCCGCTATAATTTTTTGCTTATTATCAGTGCAAATCTGATATTATGTTGTGCACTTTAATGATGGAGTGAGTGACTAGTTGACAAGTTGGTTCTTCGGTGCAATGTTGTATGGTACAAACGGCTTTGTGCCCCTCTCCAACTTTAAAAAAAAGAGGCCCCCACAGATGGTAGCCACGTTGATGTCGTTGTGGGGCTTTCTACAAAAAGCTACCTGTACCAAGCCCAAAAACTTATTTTGAGATGGCGAATAAAAACTTTCCATGCCTGTTGACCTTTAGTTTCCTCAACACACATACCCAGTTGTAATCGAACCCTCGACCCCTTTTGGTTTCAAAACACATCTGTTTGTGCATAATGGCTAATCGAGACTGGTAACGCATTTTTTTTAAAAAAAAATCGATACTATTATTTATTTTTGGTTTTAAAACATAGCATACATTAGTAGTAAAGTCTTTGCATTGTAATCAAAAGGTTCCAGGTTCGATATTCGTTGAAACAGCTTTATGCATTACGGTTAATCGGGACTGCGTTAAAAAAACGCCAACATTACCCCCTTGGTTGCAAAACTCCAAAATCACCCCATTTTCTATTTGTGTATCAAAAATAATCGGGAATAGTAACTCACTTTTTAAACAAATCAATGTTATTCTGCAAATTTGCCAGCATTGGAACCCAAAACCTTTTGAATACTAAACAACAATATCAGCTATTTTGTTTTGCTTTTTGAATATCTGTTCGTGCTAATCGGGACTGATAACACACTTCTTTTTTATTTAAACAGAAAATCATTATTAGCCACTTTGACAACAATTTCTATGTATATCTCCAACATGTCCAAATGCCACAAAAAGAGAGGACGTGTTCGCCAAAACGCAATAAATGGGGACTAATTCTGTAAACTAAAAAAAAAAATTATAACTAGGAACTCGAACCTGGAACCTTTCGAATACTAAACACCAGTCACAGCCATTTTGTTTTGATTTTTAATATCTGTTCCTGCATAAATACTAATGGGGACTCAACACACTTCTTTTTTATTTTATTTTAAAAACAACATCATTATCAGCCAATTTGACATTGTGAATCGAACCCGGGACCTTTTCATTACAGCATAAACATCCTATTTCCAATTAGTTCATTTTCTCTTTGTGCACAAAAAGTTAATCGGAACTTTTAAACAAATACAATTGAATATCCAATTTTCACCAACATTGGGAATCGAACCCTCAACCACTTGGTTGAAACATCTCGCGGAATAAAAAAACAACCCCCGCGCCGCGCCGCGCCGCCCCGCTCCGCCCCGCGCCGCGCCCCGGTCGCCGCCGCCGCCGCCGCTAAACACAAAACGCGGCCGCCATATTGATTTTATTCAAATACTATTTATGCACAGATGGACTAATCGGGACCTATAATGGCGGGACAAAACAATTGGCCTCATTTAACTACCTAGAGAATCGAACCCGCGACCTCTTCATTACCAGGCGACAACATTAACCACTACCCCAAAGCCGCCATATTGATTTTATTCAAACACTATTTATGCACAGATGGACTAATCGGAACCTATAATGGCGGGATTAAACAATTGGCCTAATTTAACTACCTAGAGAATCGAACCCGCGACCTCTTCATTGCCAGGTGACAACATTAACCACTAACCCAACTCGATTTTCGAACTCAACCATTTTGTTGCCTTTATTTACACACAGGCTAATCGAGACCATTCAATATTGACATCGTCGCCTTGTAATCAAGGGGTCCCAGGTTCGATACTCGGTGGAGGCACATAGTGGTCCGAATCACCACTTTTCAACTGTAGATCCACTCCTGATTAGTTTTGCCGTGCATAAAGTGGACTTAAAAAAACTAACTCAATCTATCAATCAATCAATATTGACTCTACCAGGAATCGAACCCTCGACGCCTCTTGTTTTACAGAGCAATAACCTTAGCCGCTAAACTTTCGGGGTACAACACCTTCGGCGCCATCTTTAAATCATTTCTTCATGTCTTTGAATCATACGCAATGGTTGCGCGCGGATTTCCTCCAAAGACACACACACACACACGTGTTAGGTTAGCATACATCAAGAAACAACGTGACAAATCCATTGACCCTCTCCCCCCACCGCTTCCGATGTCTTCAAGGTGATCAGACACGTTCTGCTGACTCAACAATAAAACCGCTCGTGGCCCGCTACGACCGGATGTAACATAACACCAGCCGCATCAAATTTTTGCTGACGCGTAGGAATATAATGCTGCCATTACTACTGGTGTTCTTTCTTTTTATTTAAAAAAAAAAATTCTCCTTCTATTAAACAAGAGCATGGCAACATTATTTGTAATAATAGCGTATAGTGGCTAGATTGTCCTGCAACTGGAATTTACTAAAAAAAATAAACAAATAAATGAATTGACCAAAGGGATATTTTCAGGTATCAGATCTTGAATTATGATACTCTAACGATAATTGTGTTCTGCTTCAAAGACATTGACAAATATTAATGTAATAACCATTTATATTTGTGGCAATTCAGGTCATACTAATATTACCCCTTTTTCCACTCGAGTTCAATGCAAAGATACCTCCACAAATATCGACTGAAAAGTTCCCATCATGTGCAATTTTCCATTAAATGTTTTCGCCGAGTCGTATTACCTTAGTTTTCTTTGTTACAAACAAGTATTCTTTGCACATGGCATGTAGGAGGAGAGTTGGATCTGCATTTCACGTTGGTCAGCTACTTCTACATGTGTTCAGGAGCGAAAGCTTGTGGGGTAGTGGTTACCGTTAAGGATTGTCAATCTGATGGTCGTAAGTTCAAATCCCTCCGGTGGCAGAAACTTTTCGTAAGTTTTTGATATATCCCATTGCGTTCATTGTCCACGCTGTGTGAAACGGAATGATTCAGTTTGTAATTAACGATGGGGAGAGGGGAAATGTTAAATAACAAAATCTCCATTTCAACGAACCGAGAAGAGGAGAAAAATTTGGTAATTCTTATAAATATGAAAATTACATTCATGTTTTTAGTGGTATAATCGCAGGTAAAATCAAAGATCTTACGTGGAAGAATTTATCTTGCTCTGAACTCGGCCAAAAGGAATTTTGCACCGATCTAATACATTCTCCAATACATTATAAAATCTTATTGAATGTTTCGTGTCGATAATTTTATCAATGC
>NW_028143831.1:0-28808 GCF_977018435.1 Lepisma saccharinum
AGGTTGTTGACACTCATCAAGACACACACCCCAGAAGACGACTGGTGGATGGATAGTTGTGTATGCCAGCCACCAGTTGGGCCTGCGATCAGTTTAGATGTTTTAAATTGTGAGTATGTGTGTGTGAATTGAAACACTACAATTTCTTGCCAAGTGGTAATATATCGACGTCTTGTAATCAGTGTGTCCTATTCGAGTTCCAGTCAGGTCGCATAATCAATATTTCAGATTCCATTTTAAACGTATCCCGAGTCGTGATTAGCATATGTGTGCAAAAAAGTGATGTTAAAACAAACTCTTGACCTCAATAATACAAGTTGTGTATTTTCTTTCAGCTGTGGTTCCCTCTTTTTTTTCGCGAGAAATAACAAATTAACCTAATCATTAACTCAACAAATAAAAATGCATCTCTAAATTAATTAATAAAACTGTTATTACACCCAAACCTCTATTTTATCGTAAATGTAAATGAAATATCATCTCACGTAGTGAAAACAATGTGAAAATTGTTCTAGTGAGTGATATATGATTGTCAAACACATACATGAATACATTATGTTACAGATTCCACCGATGTAGTTTCCGGTGAAATGATTATGATGAAATTACTTTTCGGTTCTCGTCGGTGAAACCTTTGATCGCACACCAGGCACGTTTCAATGTTATTGTGAGATTGAAGTTCATCGCTGGATAATAGGAGCATTTGGTTTCGATTCGTGTAAGAGACTGCCAATAGTCTCAACCTCTTCAACTATCTTTTCAAAAAAAAATGTTTGATTACGTCTGGTCCTCGGTAAACATACGGTTCATCTATCCTATCCTGTCACACAACAACAATATCCGAAACTCGAGGCTTCGTGCAGTGTTGTGGAAGAAAATTCGGGGATGAAGAATATACATGACTTGATTTATTTATTTCTTCTCTTGTTTTTTCTGAGGGCATATGCAAGTCTTATTCAAGAACTGGAATGATTGTGCCTTTCGAATCGAATTTATGGAGGGGTAGAGAGAGGGTCAATATGGACAGGTTAGAAACAAGTGATGTTATGATGATAGCCGTCGCCATTTCAGAGTAGCAAATGTTTAACATTAATTGTTGAATTTTATTTTAGGCTAGGCATATTGACTTCGTCAATTTTATCAAAACAACCATTATTCATCCTCATCGTTGCCATTAGCCAAAATAGCCTCGCTTCTTTTTTTTCCCAATTTTCGTAGTGATCTCCGTTTGCACTTGGCTTTTGTAGATTAACAAAAATCGTCTGAAGTTTAAACACGTCATACAGGTGCAACCTGTTTTTATGATTATTCTCATCGATTATTCAAAGTGTCTAATTTTCGCATATTCAAATACACACAAGTGGAGGGGGTTCATGCCACATTAGTAATTTTAAATTGTATTCTCGGAGCCATGCACACATTTCCTAACATTGTTGCCTTGTAGTCGATGAGTTGTGCAGGTACAGCTGTGAAGTTGTTAATAAGACCCAACACAGACAAGTCACCCAACATTGCTTTTCGACATAGATTTTTAACTAGAAAAATTGTTATAATTACAGTACACCCATATCAGTATACAATAACATGGTGCCATTTTTTCTGTTTCTGTTGCCAACAAAAGCAAATCTACAGACCACAGGTTCGAGAAATAAGACATTAACTATATTTTGCATACATGTAGGTACGCCCCGCGAGGTGTGTTATTGGAAGACTCAATACATGTGAGCAGTGGAGTAAATTTTTTTTCTTTTATTTTGATGTCCATGCATTTATCTGAACCCCCTTGTCCAACCAAAACAAAAACTCCGGTCCCATCTGGAGACTGCAAAAACTGATATGTATGTTTATTCAGAAAAACCATCCATGGACAATACCGTTACACCCTCCATGTGCATTTTCCTTGTTAGCTGAACGCGAAGATGCCCGAGACTGCTTTCGAAATTGCTTTCAGCCTCGCATCACGATACAGCCGTTTTCTACAATTCTATTAGCCTACTATTATTATCTAAAACTATTTCATCACACACAATCAAAAAAATAAAAAAAATAACATTTCTCTCCTTCACTCGCTTTTAGCCATCATCCAGTATCCTTCTAGATAGCAGGTGAATCGTGACTAGCAAAAGTATTAAAATCAAAATATGAATTATCCGTTATAACCCCTCCTCCTCTTTTTTTTCTCTCCCCTTCTTTACATGCCCGCTCGATGACATTGAAATAAGCAAAAACACACCGCTATGCTTAAAAAAAAAAAAAACATCCATTGTACAACTCTATAGGTCGAGGTTCATAAGCCTCGTACATCTCATGCGAGGGACTGCATATCTTGTTTACAGTTTATAGTGGCATCATATTCCTTCACTCGGGAGACTTGCAAGACAGCTCATTACTAGATCTGTTTTGTCGATATGAGAATGCTTGCTATCAGTAATGAAATTTTTATGGTGTTTAACCTAACAGCTGAGGGGCCGGGGCATTCCACATTTACCTTTGCTAGTGCAATAAATATCAATGTTTTTAAGTTATGCAATAATTTTTGACATTATATTCACGTCCATTTCCAAAACTAGATTTATATACACAAACAACTCGCTCTTGCAATATATTATCTATTGTGAAAAATTCTCGCATGTTCGCAAAACAGGAAATACACGTCATAGCTTCCGTGAATCGAGCGCAAGATTACTGGAGCACGCAAAATACCGTATGCCAAGAATAAAATATTCCAAATGCAGGCATCATGCACAAATAGAATAATCAGGTTGAATTTACAGTCTAAAACCACCATGTTCTGGCAGCAAGTATCAAAAACATGTGGTTAGAAGATTTTGATAGGAGGGTAAGTGAAATAGTTGTTGCAAGTTACCTTTTAAACCCAGTACATGTGTAGGAATATATTGCATATAAGCTGTCTCACTCTCTCCATATGTGTGTCAGGTGGTCGTGTCGATCGTTAGTTGTATGTCACAGCTTAACCATACTAGGTAATATTTTTACATGAGGTAAGTTGGCATAATCTGCGAGGGTATATGTTTCAAGCTTCTAGCTGTAGAAGATTAGCTTTAGCCTATTTGCAAAATATAAGTTTGCCTCGTCGAAAGCAACTCAAACAGTGTTGCCAGCTGTAGGTTAATTTTCCCCGTTATACAATTGCAAGAGGTGAGTTGCTTATACCCTATCTGGAAAATGTGTCCATGGCTTATGTCGTAGGTTAATTTTAGTTTGCAATAGATCTTGTGTGTTGCCCCTTACAAGTGATATAGCTGCCTTTCTGCCTTTGAGTCACCTGTAAGGCTATATGTGAGTGGGCAAGTGAGGTTAGTTTAGTTTACGATAGATCGACCTGTCATGCTATGTACTACTTTCTGCTTTTTGAATTACCTGTAAAACTATATGTGGGTGGGTGAGTGAGGTTAGTTTAGTTCACAATAGATCACACTTTGAATTTGCTCACACTCTCTCTGTCTGTGTGTCAGGTGGTCGTGTCGATCGCTAGTTGTATGTTACAGCTTAACCCGAACTAGGTAATATTAACTGTACTTCAAAAAAATAAAAATTGTGTATATCTCATGTCGAACTAGAAATAAAAAAATCAAACATTAAGCATTCATGCAGATTAATTAAGCCATAAGTTCAAAATTTTGGCCCCCACACAAATCGCATTACATACATACATACATACATGTAAAAAAACAGAAGTATGCATGTTTTTTTTCGCCCCCCGTGGCATTATGAAAGCAAATGTTGCGTGCATACGGAAATAACACAGAAAAAAAAAAGCGGATGGAAGCAATTTAAAATCAGTGGAGGAAGGTTAGTATTACGGGAACATAAAAACATGTGCTTGCATTCAACTTCGAAAAATAAGAATAAATGTGTGCATACAAAACACATATGCTTTCTTTTCACAGTTGTAAAATCATATAAATTGTACATGAAGTAAGTTGTGAGAAGGCTCTCTCTTTTATGTCTGTGTATATGTATGTTGTACAATTAGGTACAAGTATTGTACAATTAGGTACAAATTGTTGTACAATTATTTCCCCCAGTTGCCCAGTTGGAGTTGGGGGCACAACACTGGTACTATTTGTACCCACAGTACTTACTCATGTATTTTGTTTAATATTTTATTTCAAATTCACTGTCAGAAACTAGTGTTGCCAGTTCCTGGATGTAGGTTTACCTACTCTGTTAGTTGTCACTGTCAAGCTCCCAGTATTCGTACAGCATAAAAAACCATAACCCCCCTCCTCAAAATATATACATTGTATACGCCAAAATGCCCAATAGCCTAGCAACACATCATGAAAAAACATGCCAAGAGGACCCAGTGGGTTTATAAGTCAGTGTTGCCAATTCCTATTTGTAGGTTAGCTTAGCCAGTGAAAAATCATATAGTGGAATTTTTGTGAAGTGGGTTGGTAATACCGACAAGCATCAAATATTAATTTCAAGCCTCAAATAATGATTCGAGCGTCAAATGATGATTCGAGCCTCAAATAATAATTCGAGCCTCGTCAGTGCTGCCAATTCCTATTTGTAGGTTAGCTTAGCCAGTGAAAAATCATATAGTGGAATTTTCTTCAAATGGGTTGGCAAAACCCAAGCCTCAAAAAAAACATCCAATAAAGTTGCCAAATGTAAAAAAAAAACAATAGGTTCCCCTTATAAAAAGTTACAGTAAGAGCTCACAGGTCGCCAACACTAGGCCCCCAACAGTGTTGCCAGACATAAAAAATACATGGACCCCTCAGGCCCTTTGATGAAAATTTACAGTGAAAAACCCAGTAGGTTAACAACACTGTCAGAAAATCTACGGCAGTGTTGCCAGATGTAAACAGAGGGCAATAAACCCCCCTCATAAAAAAGCTACAGTAAGAGCCCACAGTGTTGCCAACTCTGTCCTCAATGCCATTAGAAAACCTTTTACTTTTTTTGGTTGGGCACCACACACCCTGGCGAGGTTATAGGGGCCAGGAATCCTAAAAAACAACAATTATTATTTGTTTTGTTTGCATCACAATACAGAAATAAAGAGAAGTACATACATGTGTGTGCATGTGCAGCACATCATTCCCGCGAGAGAGGTTTACAAAAGTCACGATATACATTGGCGCCCGGGACTTGGAAATAATGCATATTCGCTCACCACTGTTGCCAGCTATAGGTTTCTCTCTTTATCTTACAGCAATGTTGGTATCTCTATCATTTTTTAGTTGCAGGCGGGTTGCCAACACACTCTAGTTAATAATGCTACATATTATACACACACACACGCACACACATACTGTGTTGCCATCCATCCATCCATCCATCTCTTTCTCTTTTACAGCAGTGTGTGTTTGTTGCCGGCTCTCTTTGCCCAGTGTATGTATGTTACGCCAGTATATAAATTGGCTAAGCCCTTGCCAAGTAAAAAAAAAGCTGTAGGTAAATATTAGCAACATTGTCGGTTGTTTAACTTTTCCCCCTCTCTCTCCTCTCTCTTTTTTTTTGTAAAAGGCTATGGCAAAAGTACCAGTAGGTTGGCAAATTGCTTTATGCACTGTAAAGCCTCAAGCAGTATTGCCAGCTCCTTGTTTTAGGTTAGATTAGACCAAAAAAACCTTGGTGACTTTTCGAGTAAGATGTTGGTAATACTGCAAGACAGGCCTCAAGAAGTATTGCCAGCTCCTTGCTTTAGGTTAGGTTAGACCAGAATAAAAACCTTGGTGATTTTTTCGAGTAAGATGTTGGCAACACTGCAAGGCAAGCCTCAAGCAGTGTTGCCAGCTCCTTGCTTGAGGTTAGGTTAGACCCAAAAACAAAAACCTTGGTGATTTTTTCAAGCAAGAGGCTGGCAACACTGCGAGGCAAGCCTCAAGCAGTGTTGCCAGCTCCTTGCTTGAGGTTAGGTTAGACCCAAAAACAAAAACCTTGGTGATTTTTTCAAGCAAGAGGCTGGCAACACTGCGAGCCCCACCGAGCCCCATTTTCGGGCGCAGAACCCGGGACACTGTACTACTTAAAGTATAATGCACTTTATGTACACCATGTAGTATGAATAGTTTAATAGACTTACGTAGCCACGAAACTACTTGTATTTGGGATATCTGGACAACAGCGAAAACAAACCACAAACAGATTCACGTGAAGGAATTCTAAGGATATGAAATTTTTCATATTTTGGAATATTATATCGGTTTTTCAAAAGTAGGGGAAAATTCGAAAACAGGTGCCCTGGCGTCGGAAAAAGGTCTAGCCAAGCCTTATATTGGATTTACTATTTGTTGGCGTTTGCCAGAAAATTATTACATTACAGGCCAAAAAGAAAAAAAGACATATAGGAAGACCATATTGCTGATGGTAGATGAATTTTTGTAGTCGCAGAACAGGCTTTGATTTCCCAAACCTGCAAGAGGAAGAAGAAGAAGACAATTTGTTGACTCAAGAGCATTTTCTGACTCATGGATTTTTTTATTTACTAAAGTATTACGAGGGGAAGTTAAAACTGGGAACTCCTTGCATATCTTGACTAGGGAAAATGAACACATCAATAATAACACACACTAAATTTTAAAGCACTTCAAAGTTTTATATCATTTTAAGGCTCCACAGGCAAACGGAAGACAGTGACTTTTCAGTTTTCTCGTTGAAACTCCTCCCTTCTCTTGTGCATGTTGTAATTTGAAACCTCTGTAAGAATCCTACATACCCTTTTTCTTGTAAGGAAGCCCAGAGAGAGAGAGAAATAACAATGAAATGTAAGTTCAGTTGTACCGAATTCAAAAATGGGAAAGAATATCACCCTCGCCCCCTTTCCAGATGATTTTTCAACTGAAAATGAACTTCCTCCCTCTCTCTATTTCTCTCAGAGAAAAGGAAAAATCCTTTCCCGTCTCTCTCTTTTCATCTTTCGCCCTATCCACCCCCCCTCTCTCTCTCTTGACATATTGTGACTGTCTTCTACATTCACGAATAACCGGTATTTACATTATTGTACACATGTTTATAAAATTAACAGGGAACCATTGAGAAGAACGCTGTATCAATGTCAATATTTTTAAACTTGTTGATTTCGATTCGTTCTTGTTACAAGAGAAGATTGATTTAAAATGTGTTAAAAAATTGCAAATGAGTTTGTATCGGATATAAGGCAGCGGTTCTCAAAGTGTGCACCGCAAAATGTTCAAATGTTTTCACTGAAATGACACTTACTTGTTTGTCAATTATATGATTGATCCAAATATGTGCTTATTTAGTACTTTTTACATGCAAAATATTTCTGAATTTGAAATGTGTTACTTTTTTAACTTAAGGCATGCAACCTAACCACAGTAACTAATCGTTGCAAGAGTTAGATGGGACTTGAAATTCATTTTTTTTAAAAAAAAAAAAAGGTGAAAAAGTCTGCTCATCCTTCGCGTACCGTGTGGACTATGTATTCAGTGTATAATATAGTTGCAATGTTCATAGCAGTGTAATTGACTTGTTGCAATCAGAGGTGTTCAGTAAATAAACATTCATGACCTTCAGTTTCAAGAGTCAACCTCATCCTCACCCCCTCATACTCACGACTTACCTTCGCCGTCACCCTCACCACTAGACCTCGTCCTCACTCGACCCTGTCTTGCGGAGGATGAAGGTGAGCCTGACCGAACACCTCTCGTCTCCAGAAGGGACGGTGTTTAGAAATTCCTTCATGATTAAAAATTTCCTGACTATAAAAGTGCTAACGCTCGAAGAGAGACTCGGACAGAAAACTTAAATTCATAAAAATCTGTTTAATGAATCGATACGAATCGGTTTATGCAATAATAGTGTTTCTTGGGAGTTTTGACAAGAATAAGGTTTACGGTTGAATGCATTTTTGTATTTCTTTATAAATAAAGGGTCTTTCATTAAGAGTGATACTTTTTAAAATTTGAATAAAAAATAAACCACTCAACGTATCAAAGTAAATTGTGCTTTATTTTGAAGCTTAGACATTGCAGTTATGTTCTGAACAAAATATCGTACAAATGTCCACCACGGCTTTGAACACACTGACGCACATGATGGCTCCAATTGTTAATCACTCTGTCCAACATTAGTGGCGTTATGTCTACGATAGCCTGACGAATGTTCGCCTCCAAATGTTCCAAAGTTCGTGGCTTGTCAGCATAGACCTGGGCTTTGATGTAGCCCCAAAGAAAAAAAATCCATGGGTGTTAAATCACACGATCGTGGCGGCCAATTCACACATCCACGTCTTGAGATGATCCGGTCGCCAAACTTCTCCCTCAGCAAATCGAGCGTAGCATCAGCTGTGTGGCACGTAGCGCCATCCTGCTGGTACCACATGTTTTCAATATCTATGGTGTCAAGTTCTGGCCACAGAAATTCGCGTAACATGGATCTGTAGCGGTTGCCATTGACGGTAACGGTTCTCTCATCATCTCGAGAGAAATAAGGTCCAATGACGCCGCCATGCCATAAACCGCACGACACAGTGAGTTTTTCTGAATGCAATGGCACCTCATGGACCACTTGTGGGTTCTTCTCGCTCCAATAGCGACAATTTTGCTTATTGACGAATCCACTAAGACAACAATGCGCCTCGTCTGAGAAGATGATTTTTCCACTGAAATCAGGATCAGTGGAGCCATTGTGTGCGTCAGTGTGTTCAAAGCCGTGGTGGACATTTGAACGATATTTTGTTCAGAACATAACTGCAATGTCTAAGCTTCAAAATAAAGTACAATTTACTTTGATACGTTGAGTGGTTTATTTTTTTTTTTCAAATTTTAAAAAGTATCACTCTTAATGAAAGACCCTATATAATGTCAAAGTAAGGGCCCCATGCTAACCATAAAATGTATTCCAGCTGTTGTTCGTAGAACGTGATTTTTGTTTGGAAATCAGTGTGTGACGTCTGTGACGCCTTTGTGCAGTGTTAAAACGTCTTGGAGTCATTCAGAAGCAAACTCTGCGAAGTGTCTGTTTGTATTTTTCCCATATTTCTGTCAAATGTACCAGACAAGTGCTGTTTCATTTCCTTGCAGGTTTGGTTTTCATACACTTTCTTATTTTCTTGTGATAAAATTATGTTTCTCGTGACGTGTGTGACATAATTTTTTTGACGCGTGTGACTTTCAAATTTTGCCAACTCAGATTAGGCAGAATAGTTGAAATACAGCATGTTCAACACAAAATGTTTTATTGATTGATTGACTGATTTTTTATTTTTATTTTACTTAGCTTTTTGTGCCACTTTTGGCTAATTTGCGAAAATGGGGATGAGTGGTGACATGGTGAAATTGATGAATGAACACTCACAAACATCCAGAATTCAAACCCGGGACCCCTGTCTCCGTAGTGCGATATGCTAACCACTCTGCCATGGGGGCGCAGTGGTAGCGTCGTCCCTTTGTAATCAAGGGGTCCCGGGTTCGATACCCGGTGGAAGCATACAGTGGTTCGGATTCCACTTCAAACTGTAGGTCCAGTCCCGATTATCTTTACTGTGCACAAAGTGGACTTAAAACATCAACTCAAACCAAAACAATGGGATGTAAAGGATTTTCCAATAAGGGCGGGTCGATGTTGAAATTGGAATAAAACGAGCTTTGTGTGAGGTATGAACGAAATTACTTTTTTTATTTGAAATGCCCATGTATGCCATTATGAATGGAATATAACATCGTTAAAATGTCCGCCGTGGCTTCTTACGGTGGCACGTATCCTAGTGGTCCAATTTTCAATGACTCTGCCGTATAGATCCGGCTGAATTTGAGCGATGGCCTGGGTGATGTTGACTTTAAGGGCATCGGTCGATTGCGGCTTATTGGCATAGACCTGCGACTTCAGGAAACCCCACAAGAAAAAGTCTAGCGATCTTGATGGCCAATTCACGTCACCTCTGCGAGAGATAACCATACCCTCAAATCGTTCATGCAGAATGTCCATCGTGGCGTCCGCTGTGTGGCACGTAGCGCCGTCCTGCTGGAACCACATGTCGTCTACGTCCACATCGATCAATTTGGGCCAAAAGAAATCGGTGATCAACGTTCTGTAGCGCTCGCCGTTGACGGTGGGCCTCACCAACGTCGTTTTCAAAAAAGTACGTACCAATGATGCCGCCTGCCCAAAATCCGCACCAAACAGTAAATTTTTTGTGGATTGAATGCCACCTGGTGAACCTCGTGTGGGTTGGAGTCGTCCCATATACGGCAATTTTGCTTATTAACATAGCCATTCATCCAAAAATGCGCCTCGTCGCTAAAGATGATTTTCCGGCCAAAATTGGGGTCCTCTTCGAAACGCCCCGAAGCCCAGTCAGCGAACAAACGGCGTTGTCTATGGTCATTAACTTTGAGCTCCTGTGTCAGTTGGATCTTGTACGGGTGTAGGCCCAAGTCCCGACGCAAAATTCGTCAAGTTGAAGTCTGCGAAAGGCCGAGTTCTTGTGCACGGCGAGGAATTGACTGTCTCGGGTTCTCCTGCTCACTTTCACAGACTGCGGCGATGTTCTCATACGATATGGCGTTCCTTTGACGTACGGGTGTTGGCTGATTGTTTACCGAACCGGTCGTCTCCAATTTGGCCACCAAACGTTGGAGAGTCGACTTTGAAGGGCCACCGCGTCTGCCGTAAAATGCGCGCAACGTTTGCACTAACGGACACTCATTTTGATAATAAAGTTTTATCATTTGGACGCGCTGCTTAATCGTGAAACTTGCCATGGTGTTTTGGCACGAGTGCCTGAAAAAGAAACAACGGATTAGACAGACGCCACCAAAATAACATGGCCCCCACAGGCTGCCAACATCGACCCGCCCTTATTGGAAGACCCTTTATCAGAATATTTCGAGATAAATGACCTCTTAAACTTATTTAGCAATTTTACTATGAGCTTATTTTTAAATTCTGGATTCTATTGTCTACATTTGGACTTTCACATAGGAAAATCACTTGAAATAAACATGAACAGGAAACAAAAAACAATTTACGGTGAAAGAATTCACCCATGACGGATAGTACACTTTACAGCTCCCACCCTTTTCACAGTACTATAAATCTGTAACTCAAACAGATGTGGGTGAAAGAAACTGTGTGTAAGCTAAACACTTAATTAACTAACATTACTAGTTGTTGTTGAGTTGGTGTTTTAAGTCCACTTTTTGCACAGTATGGCTAATCGGGACTGGACCTACAGTTTAAAGTGGGATCCGAACCACTTGTGCCTCCACCGGGTATCGAACCCGGGACTCCTTGATTACAAGGCAACGACGCTACCACTGCGCCATGGGGGAGGCCCAACACTACTAGTGTTAGTAGTCATTTCTATTGTAGTAAATCCTAGCAAATCATAGTGTGTACTAATAGTTAATGGAATTCTATGAACTGGGTTGTACTGATGTGCCTGATAATAGCTCAAGTCACGCACGTCACATTATGTCATTGTGATGTGTGTGACACAGTTGTTTCCACTACTTCCAGAAACGGGAAGGAATTTTTTGTGGTGTTAAAAGTTAGTCTTTATGTGTCTACTTTATATTCAGAATAATGTTGCTTCTACTCACCAAGTTTTTGTCCACATCAAAAAGTATATATTTTTGTGACGTGTGTGACAATACACCAATATGCAACTGAGAAGCCCGTGACTAGTCTATAGTAGTGCCAAATAGAAATAGCCCATTTCTTTATTATCTGGGTAGAGAAGATCCTGCTATTGGTTCTACAATATTTTTCATGAGTTTACCATAATTTTTTGCTAACTGGAAAACTGATCAGAAAATCAAATAAAGTGCAGCATTTTGAAAAAAAAATAACAACGTTGGAAAATCTAATTTTTAAATACCTATTCGCAAATTAACGAACAAAACAAATTCATATTCAGAAAGTTCAGGCCTTTTATTATGAAATGTCAATATTTTGATATATTGATAGGGAAATTTTACTTTTGGTTGTGTGGTTTCATTGACCGTGGAATCGCCCTCTATGTGTTTTAAATGTTGAAGTATTACAAAGAGTTCTTTTCTTGAGATCAATTAGATTTGTTAAAAGTAATTACAAGACTGTGTGTAAGAGAGTTTTCACACCGAAGGGGTAAGCGACACGTGCAGTTTGACGATTTCACCAATCTAACGTAGGCTTGCGAGCCCTGTCATGCCGCTACGGTATGAAATGTTGCTGTTGATTGGCTCGTTCCTAATCGGCATTTGTCGCGTGTCGCTTCGGTCTGAAATCTCCCTATGTGTGTCCTTTTCCGAAGCTACACAATCTCTCTTCCACGTTGTGCGTCCTGGATGTAAATATTAGGCAAATTCTTGAAAAGACGATTTATGGATTTGGTGTTTCAAGTCCACTTTATGCACAGTAAGGTTAATCGGGACTGGACCTACAGTTTAAAGTAGCATCCAAACAACTGTGCACTGTACCTCTACCGGGTATCGAACCCGAGACCCTTTTATTACAAGGCAACGAAGCTAACACTGCGCCATCGGGGAGGCTTGAAAATACGATTTCTTTGCTTATCTGTATTATGATTTTTTTATTTTTTTTTGGATGTGGTATAGGTTACAGTTGGTTTGCATAACTTGAATTAGCTCTGTACGGCTAAAATGAATGCATTGAGTGCATTACCAAATTATTCGCAAATGTGGAAATTATTTCCTCGATCTCAGGGGCGTTACAATACACATTGTACTACCATTACAGTAAAACCTCGTTAATCCGGACTAATGGATGGGGGATAAGTTGATCGGTTTAACGAAAGTCCGGATTAACTGAAATAACCTAAAGAACAGTAGACTCCTTTTATAGCAATAAAACACGTTTATTATGTTGTATTTAAAGGGCATAGGCCTAAATACACTATACAGTACAGTACAAAGTGTGCGGGGAAACAGAATTCATCAGTGGTTGACTGCCTTTTTTGGGGGAAGTTCTCATGTTGACTTATAGCTACATTTAAAATCTTGCATTCTGCTTTTTTTGCCTTCTTCCTGTCCGGATTAAGGAGGTTTTACTGTATATACACCTTGGATGTATTCCCTTACCTCTGCCTATTCGACATTCAACTTCTCTGGTAGTAAACAACTTGAATTATGTTTCATACACAAGAAGTGCTAAAATTTAAGCGACGTAAAGCCTACAACTTTTTGCATGAAGAAATGGGGATTATTGTTGACCCCTCGTAACAATATTCAATATTATTGATGCGAGTAGCTTGATATACAGTATTTTGAACACATTTCTTACATAGTAAAGTTTTAAGCATGACATGAGTCATAATTTCACATTGATTGATTGAGTTGGTGTTTTAAGTCCACTTTATGCACAGTAAGGCTAATTGGGACTGGACCTAGAGTTTAAAGTGAGATCCGAGCCACTATGTGCCTCCCCCGGGTATCGAACACGGGATCCCTTGATTACCGCTACGCCATCGGGGAAGTCATAATTTCACATAACATTGTTCTTAATATGTCACAAATTCCCTAAGCGAGATGAGGTGGTTAATGTTGGGCAAAGGTCTACAGTTACTGTGATAACTAGGGAGACCAACTCTCCAGTATTTTTCGGGATCTTTGCTGTAATAATTTCTTTTGGGATCTCCCGGCTCCCGTATTGACATTCTATTTCTCCCGTATATTTCCTCAACAACCAAGATCACGAAATTTCAACTCATTCATACTTCGACGAGCTATACAAAACTTCAAGTCGACCGCAAAATCTTGCACATTTAACCTTTGGCGGGCTGAAGTGACGTCGTATCTTGCAGTAGTTGTTAATTTTATAAACATGTGTACAATAGAAATAAAGTAAATATTAGTTATTCGTAGATGTAGTAGACTTTCGCCATATGTTAAGAGAGAGAGAGAGAGATGAATGTTTATTTTCAGTTGAAAATCCTCTGAAAATGTGGGAGGGAATGATATTCTCCATTTTTGAGTTCGGCACAACTGAACTTACATTTCATTGTTCTCTCTCTTTCTCTCTCTGGACTTCCTTGCAAGAAAGCGAATGGGTGAGATTTTTATAGATATTTGAATATACAGCAGACCAGTGGCGGCGATTGGGTTCCAAAACCAGGGGCGCAAGGTGCCAAAACCGGGGGGGGGGGCAAAAAAGAGTATATTTTTCTTTGTAGATAAGGTTTAACATAGTGCGGGGGTAAAAGTGTCGAAAAGTGGGGGCAACTGCCCCCTCGCCCCCCCCTAATCTTCGCAACTGCAGCAGCCACAAGAGAAAGTATGAGTGTCAACGAAAAATACATATGGGTTAGGACTAAGAAACATGCAAATTTCTAAACTTCTATTCTCATCTCTATATTGTATAAAATGTAAATTAATTCTATTTTTAATGTTACCCAATCCATAAACATTCGCTGGAGTGCTGCCGTACTGCTAAAAATGCAAACAATTTGTCGGGACTAAATCTCCCCGTAAATTCATGGCCAAAAGTTGTCTCTCTAGTGATAACGTTACGGATAAAATTATATTGCATTAGATCTTGAGATCTGTTAGGATTATATGTGATTGATTAAAATGTTTATACACTTTCGTTTTCAGATAAAACTGCACACTACTTAAGTCGTTCCATTTCATCTGAACAAGAGTGAATGTACTGTCCTTCAGACAAAGTGTGCAATAAGAACTACATGAAGTGGAAAGTAAAAATACCTTCCTATTCTAAACACTTCTTAAATTCTCTTACATAAACATCGTTTATGCGAAGTAAATGTCAAGTACTCAACCATTCTTCCCATATTATCGAAATTCTTCAGTTTTTATAACATAGCATTGGATATCATTTATTTATTTATTTATTTATTTATTTCCTTCAACAGATAAATTTTTCTCCTTTTACAGAAGGTAGCCAATAAAAATACAAATAAAAATAGAAATACATAAACAAGAGAAACTCATAATATAATACAGTGAGCCATAAGACAGGTAGAACACATACGCAAATATAATGTAATATAAATTACTAAACTATACTATAGAATCATATAACACTCAATAACACTCAATTAGCAATTTAGAAGCGCTTCACTCAATATAATTTATGTTATAAACACTTGTCTTAATATTTTTTTGTACTCATTGATTGAGATACTAAAATCAAGATTAGACTGCAATATAGATATTTTGTTGTATGCAAAGGACATTCTAAATAATGGCGAATTCTTGAATCTTTCTGTTTTAGGAATATCATAAGACATCAATTGCCGCAGCCTTAAGCCACATTTCTTTCCATTCAAACATATCTTTTGGAGAAAAGTAGGGTTATCTATGATGGCAGTTATTGTTTTGTACAGAAATATTTGTTGTGTTATTTCCCTTCTATTAATAAGACTTTCATAATTAAACTCATTAAGTAGGCCATTGTATGATAAGTTATTATAGTATGATGGTACATTATACTTTTTGTAATACAAATATCTTAAAAATCGTTTTTTAATTCTTTCAATTACCAACTCCTGGGATTTATAATATGTAAACCAAACATTAGAACCATATTCAAGCTTACTTCTAACTAATGCATTATACAAGAGAGAAATACTGTCTACATTAGTTAGATTCCTCGTATTTCTTATAAGAAAACCTAATGATCTAAATGCATTGTTTACCATGTATGATACATGTTTGTTAAACATCATATTACGATCCATAATAATGCCTAGGTCCTTAATAAAATTTATTCTTTCAAGCTCTTCTCCACACATAAAATAGGAGATTTTAGAGGTATTTATTTTACTTGATAACTCCATAAAATAACACTTCTTGATATTAAAATTAAGGTCATTGTTTATACTCCACTCATACACCATATCTAAATCTCTTTGAAGTTTCCTAATGTCTCCATCATTATTAATTTGTTTATAAATCTTTATGTCATCAGCATACATGAGACATTTAGAATATTCAATTTGTAATGGTAGGTCATTTATAAACAATACAAAAAGTAGTGGACCAAGATTCGATCCTTGTGGTACACCTGACTTCACAATATATTCAAACGACTTCGATTGTCTATAGGTTACATATTGTTTTCGACCATTAAGATATGAGGCCATGAGAGCCAGAAAATCACTAGTCAACCCGAAACTTGAAAGTTTGCGTAATAAAATATTGTGATTAATTGAATCAAAAGCCTTAGCAAAATCAAGATAGATCGTATAGGTAATCGATTTTGAAATGCTGCATGAACATCTTGAACAAAATTAATTAAATTTGTTGTTGTTGACCTTCCAGGAATGAAACCATGTTGATTTTCATTTATGTAACATTTACTGTGATTCCAGATTCTTGTGTACAATACTTGCTCTAATATTTTGGCGGGCGCACAGAGAATTACTACAGGTCTATAATTTTCTATTTTACAGTTGTCTCCTGACTTAAAAATTGGGCAAACTCGAGTTGTTTTCCAGATATTCGGAAAAGTTTGATATTTTAGAACTAAATTGTATATAAAACAGAGTGGCTTCTTTAGTATCTCTGCACATGCCTTTAATAAATAGGGTGGAATTTTATCAGGACCACTAGCTCTCTTAGGTTTCAATTTCTTTACAGCATCAAAATATTCTTTATCAGTAATTATATGATTTGATATAGAATATGATACATTCATTTTAACATCATCATGAATATCATATGAGCTTATACCTTTCGCATATACAGATTTGAAAAAAGACGCAAAACTATTTGCTACACTTTGACTTGTTTCCAATTTTCTATTTTCAAAAACCATAGTCTGTTTAGTAGTTATATCTCCCTCTTTTATTTTGTATAAAGTTCCAGAAAGATCTTGTATTATTTTTAATATTTTCTTCGGTTTCTTTAACATACCTAGAATAAGCCCTTCGTACCATTGTTTTAACTATTTTTCTTGTTTCTTTATATAACATGTTATTTTCTTCAATGCATTTCATGGATTTCCCAGAGTCTTTCATACATTTCCTATAATACTCTTTTAATTTTAATGTTTCTATAATCTCTTTTGTAAACCAACAGGGATATTTATTATTCCTGTAAAATTTTCTTTTTGGTATAGTTGAGTCAAATACAAAATTTATTCTATCATAAAATAAATTAATAGCTGTTTCCACATCCTTTAATTTATATAGAGAATTCCAATCTGTATCGCGCAGCATTTCATACAATTTTGGGAAATTAGCCTTACAAAAATTATAATCCATTACCACTTCATTTTTTGTATTATTTCCTCTTTTTCTTAGATTTAATTTCATAATTAGAGCTGGATGGTGTAGATCTTCTTTAACAAGGGGTAGATCCTCTTTACTTACTACCATAGTACTATCATCATTAGTTAGTACTAAGTCTAATGTTCTATTGTTAACATTTCGAACATCATTAATAGAGTGTAAGGAGTACAAATTCAAAAAATTTTCTAATGCTCTATAACAAGGCCCCCCTTTTTGAAGTTCGTATGAAGAATCAATTATTAATGGGAGATTGAAATCCCCAGCAATTATTACATTACTACCTTGCAATTCTTCGTTATTTTCAAAGAAATCGTAAAATGCTGTGTATTGATCAATACCACTGTTTGGTGTGAAATATACGGTAACTATATAATAAACTACATTTTTTAGATTTACTTTGACACATAAAGAATCAAAATTATCGTGCAGAATAATATTCTTAGACATAATATTTTGCTTAATTGCTATAAGTACTCCACCACCTCTATTCCTATCTAATCTATCATGACGATAAATTCTATAATTATCAGTAAATAACTCATTGCTATATACACCTTTATGTAGCCAAGTTTCAGTAATAATAATTATATCATATTCATTTGCAATGTTATTTACATAGAATTGTTGTATTTTTGTGTTGAGCCCCCTTACATTTTGATAGTAAATTGTGACATTCTCAGAATTCGCCATTACATCATCTCACAATAGTGTAAGATCTTTCTCGTGCGGCCACTATAATTATTGTGACTACACGAGCGAGCTTTGAGGTTCACAGTTAGAGATTAGCCTTTCAAACAATAAGGCCGTTAAGAGCTCTCTATTTCTTTAGGAATTATTTCTTTTTGAGTATAAACACCGCTTTCATGTTTTGAGATAAGGGGAGAAAGTCATCATCATCAACAACAACAACAAATTTTATTGGACTTAGAGATGTACATTTGGCTGTTTAGGCCCAGCATGCATTTTGACTACTAAAGATATACTTTTTATGTAAATGTCTACAAATAAAGTTCGAAAACATTATAAAATAACTTATTTTTATATATCTATGTTTACTCATTCATTATCAAAATACAAATTTACAATTTCATATTTGCTTGTCTCAAGAAAAACAAGTTTAATATTATATACAGTTAGCATATCTAGTGCTTTGAATAATGAAGTCAGATTTATTGGAAAGGCACATTAATTCTTGATAATGATTTGTATAAAGTCTTTCGTTTCTCTGAGTGAATTGAACATTCCAAAATAATATGTTGACCATCGCCCCTTAAAATTCCACAGTCAAAATTTGGAGATTTTAAAATGTGTATTATAAATAAATGATGATATGTTCTTGCATGACCGCTTCTGAGTCTATTTATTGAAACAATTGCATTTCAAGGTCCTTTACAATTATAAAAAGCAAGGTTTTATCATAATGTGTTCAACATAAAGCCGACAGCTTTCACCAACATTTTGAAAATAATTATTTCACCTATTCTTCTTAACTCTTGTCAAGGAAAGAAGAAAGTTTGTTTGCACTTAAAGATTAAATCTCCCGGTACGACAATAACCAATATCCCATGACGTCACGATATTATTACATGAACTCTTTCGCAACTTATCAGTTTTCATCAGGGTGTGCGTTGCTTACGTCACTAACAAACACACGACAAGACGATCTCAAAGAGGATTATAGTGGGTGTGAGTCCTGCCTCCAGAGCCTCGTTGGTCTGCAAAAATGCAGTTAGCGGGGTGGAAGAGAGACATTTGGGTGCTTTCTCAAGTCATCCCTTACAATCTCGTGTTTAATTTTTGAAACATCCTGTATTTATCCAGTGCGTATCCTCGTGAGTGTGTTAAAAACGCGCTTTCCGAAGATCTGATGTCACCAATAGATGGGGTATACTGTATATGCAATTACTTGAATCACGAAGTCCGCAAGGTCTGTGATCCCTTTTCGCCACCACTGAGCAGAAGGATAAAAAAAACCTGATTTATTTCTCCAACATCAGGGCTTTTCTGCAACTGATGTCAAATCTGCCACTCAATGGCTTAAGGTTAATTAATATTATGTAAATAGGAGAATCCACTTCACAGCAGAATCGTTGCTAGATTTCTGGGGCAAAAATTGCTTGAAGTACTTTTAACATATACGTATTGTTATTTGTCAAAAAAATTCAAGAAATAAGTAGATTACTTACGAAATTCTGTCAATCGGAATTTGTTTTACTGCAACTTTTCTTTCTACGTAGTTGTAATTGTCTTGAACATAAATACACAATGGTGTGACCGTACAACAGACAACTTTCACAGTGTGCAGAAGACATCAAGGCCAAAAAATTCTATGCTATGAGCCATTGATAATGGCATTTTTTATTCCACATGTATACATTCCCATTTAAGAGCTTCTTGGTTGGCACTGGCATTTATTTTTAATGTCGAATAAGATTCTAAAAGCGAAATCACGCCATGAAAAAAATATTATGCCAGCAGACACAACGCCAGGGTGAAGTCACTTAGCCGTTCCCTTCAGATAATTTATTTTCAGGGTTCGGACTGACTCCAAAGTCCTTGACAATTGGAAGAGTCAGGAAAACAAGGCTAGGACTGAGGTGATTGGAAACAAATTATTTTTTTAAAAAAGCTTCCAAAACCTGGAAAAGTCAGGGGAATTAAATGATTTTTGCTTGGCAGAATTTGTAACCGGAAACACGTTTCATTTTATCTTCCCAGCAATCTTCCTTTTTGGGTAATATTGCTTATAAAAAGGCTCTTTTATTTTATTTTTCATTTATTTTCACAAATGTTCAACAAACGTGATTCATTTGATTAACTTACAAAGTTGAAGTGTAACTCTTATTTTTTTTTGAATGTTGAATCATTGCACAGTTATGTAAAATATCTGGAAAAGTCAGGGACTTTGCAAAGTGGGTGTGAACCCCCTCATCTATTAACCCCACACACATGTGTTGCTTTTCGTAGGCTATTTGAATTGTTTGCATACATGTAGTCTACCCCTATCATACATTTTTTCCCTGTGTGACAGAAACAAATGTCAGTGTCAACTGCAAATTGGTTGTCACATGGTTGCATACATATAGGTTAGAAAATGCTGTTCTTCAACATTTCGTAACAAAATGAGCAAATTTCTCTTCCCACCCTCTCCTATACACCCCCATATATACAGTGTATAATATGAGAGAAAATTTATTTAAAATTAACCTATGGGTCTGGCCCCCCGCCCAAAAAAAATCCTGGGTAAGGGCCTGGTGCCAATAATTTGTATTGCTAATGTGCATGATGCCCATCGCAAGGGCCAATAACTCGCAAATTGGAAGAAATAGGAATTTCATGTTTTTAACACTACCATGGTGCTATTGAAAACATAAGAATGACGATGCAAGCGTTCTGACTTTGATAGCTTTATGTTAACCAGTAGTTGCCACCAGTGCCAAGTAACAACATTCAGACTGACAACTATTGGTACAGACTTTCGGTATTTAAACCATTTCACTGATTTACTTTTCTGAGTACTTTCATAATTTTCATTAGGCATATTCCTATTTGAATTGTTTTATAACTACAATATAGGCTTAGCTACTACGTAACCTACAATAAATGACTGTGACTGTTCGAGGCTTAGCACATTGTAAATATGTAGTGCCAATAACTGGGCACAAATGTGACAATAACTGGTCAGTGTATGCCAACAACTAGACATTATCAGGTTCTGAATAAAAACAATTAAATAATGAAATAACTGCTTCCTGTTTTTACTATGTCTCAATCGATTTCACTTCAGGACAGGTGTCAAAGTTTGAACAGGTGTCAAAGTTTATCAAATACGGAAACCCAAAAAATATACTGATACAATATGTATAATTCATTTTTTTACAACTAGTTTCTCTTAAAGTGCCAATAACTGGTATGTTTACAGTAAATAACTTTGAAAAACTATGGCCGACTAACCATTTCTCTGCAGATTTTGAAATTGTCTGGGATCTGCAAAAATTTACAATAGCATAATAATGACTTAATAATACACGTGATGCTCAAAAAATGGTCATTGAAATTTCCATGAGAAGCAAACACTAGAACTGGATTTGAAACTTCAGGCGCCAAGTGAAACTTTTCAGGTGGCACGAATTAGGAGCATTAGAAATTCTGACGTCAGTATTTGAGTACATGACAATATTCTGGAAATAGATCAAATCCACCTAATTGAACCATTCCAGTTTTATGGGTCTTCCAGGAAGTTTATTATGACAACTGATTAATTTTTGTTATTTAGCATAGCATTTCTCAATTTTTTGGGTAATTGCGACCATGGGGATGAGTGTGATGACATGATGAAATTGATGCCCAGATCGTGATTTGATCTCCGAACCTCTGGTGTTCTAGAATGCTGTGCCAACCACACTGCCGCGGGGTTCGGCTTTATTTTGACAATAAAAGTGTTTTGTATTAGTAACGTAAGGTTGTGAAGGAAAAAGGAATTAAGTACTAATTTTAGAGGAATTCGAATTGTAACCACGGGAGGAAGGCAACTGCTCCCCTTGCCCCCCCGTGCGCACGCCTATGACACACACACACACACATATATTCATGCGCGCATGTGTGTGCAGCTCGAATTTTGTACCCCTCCAAATGAAAAACGTTCCTGCGCCACTGGTACGTAGTATATTTTGTTAATTTGCCATTGGTGAAACTGTAAGTTTTTTCTGGCATCAGTAATATGTTTGTTAAACATAACAAGTTTTCATTATTTAATAGGACCTCGAATACATCAAGATATTGCCATTTTATTTTTAGTGAATTAAAAGTTGTCAAGAAAAATTAATGCAAGAACACAATTTCTGAATATTTTGTTTTATTTGATTATTATAAACTTGATGATCCAAAAATTGTTTGTTTGGGACATAATTGTTAATGTACTACTGTCAGTAGTACACTTCGCAACATCTTATTTGACCGCCCCGAAAGAATTCAAAGTCCCGAAATCGTAAACTTAGCAACATTGCACTTCAGCTCCAGGTGAGAGTAGCCAACTTTGAGTAAGTCCTTCCACTAGACGAAAAACGCTGCGGTGATAGGTTTTCATTTTAACACTTTCCATGAACTTAGAAACTATAAACCGCTATTATAATACGCAATCAAACAGAAATAATAAATTGGAAAAATAACCTTGAAGGATATTTACGATTCTGCTTGCTCGACTTGAAATTTGGGGGGTTTGAAACACTGAATAGAGTTTTTCTACACCCGGAGGAAATTGCCATCACGTTTGTGCAGAAAGAAGCTAATTTGTGAGGAGTTTATGCGACATTTTATTTACAATACCTTGCATAATATCGAACAGTTCTCAAAAACATATATTTTATACGACTTGTCGACAAAATGTGCACAAAATGTGCTTGAAACACAGGAAGGTGGGACGACTTGTCGAGAAAATGTGCTTCAAACACAGGAAGGTGCGAGTCTTCATAAACGTCAACATGTTTTTAAGAGTATAACGTCATTAAGTTAACGTAGAGCAGTTGGTTAGGCGCTGCTATCCTTATTTTTCATCAAGCGTGAAAGGTCGCCGGTTCAAATCCCACCCTCTCCTCTTTCTTTTGTTTTCTTTTTTTGTTTGCTGAACAGATACCGTTATTATTAGAATATTTAAAAAATGAATCCGATGCACACTTGAGGGACATATTTCCCCTTAGAAGTTGGAGATTTTCAGGATTTAAAGTTAAAACTTTTCTTTTTTAGTTATTGTTCATATGTTGTGTTAACACACACATCATGATTAATTCACAAATCACATGTATGTATTCAGGATGCAAAATGTAATGTTATTTAAGTTATGTATTGTTTGTTCTTCACTGACTCCTAAAATATTGATTATACTAAAAAAAGATATACAGTTATGTTAAGTAGTGATGTAGTGCAGTACTGTAACGAAGGAGAGCGATTAATGAGTTCAAATTGCTAAGATTGGTAATTTTATGTCCGTTCCTTCGTAATGACTGTTGTCATTACTAATTAACATAAATAAATTGTTATTGCGTCCACCTCCGTAGTCGAGCGGGTTAAGGCGTTCACTCGTCTTGAGATCGTTCGCTGCGGGCGTAGGTTCGAATCCGGCTCTGGTCGGAATTTATTCGTATAGGGCCGGTGGCAACCCACCATCGTGAGGAAATTGGGAAGCTCCAAGTGGCTGGGGGTTCGTCGGGCTGATCACCCGTCACCCCAACACTGGTGACGGCGGAACAGTGTGGGAGGGAGACCAGCAGTCGGTAGGTAAGCCAAGGCCCGCCAAGGTGCTGTAGAGCTGTGGGGTTATGGTTAAATGGTTATTGCGACGAAGGCCGATTCGATAAGAAACTACTAATAAGTATTTATATAGTGACTGACAAACAAAAAATTCAAAACCTCATAATGATCGTTAATTCATCACTGCTTTGTATCTAAAATGTTTGTCTTTTTTGAACAGAAAGTACGAGTATCAGATATAACAAACTTTCCCCACTAACTTTGCAATATTCGAAACCACCATTACAGACTTAGCTCTACGTAACTTGATTCTGCGCATTCCACGTGGCATGTGACTTCCTCCTATCATCGAAATAACTTTCTCTTACTATTTCCTTTCCTCTCGTGAAATACAGAGACCAATGCTAACTTCTTAGCACGGTGGATAAACTTTACACCCAACGATATACTTCTGAAAAAAATCCTGCCTAGGTGGAGAATCGAACCTACGACCTTCCTCGTAAGAATCAAGCACGTTACCTTTTCTCCAGGTAGCTCATGTTAAAATTTGCTACCAGTTTGAAGAAACAAATTCACACATAATGTCATATATATAATTTCCTCATGGCAATTTTCATGAGGAAACGAATTCAGATAAAATCGAGAAACGCTGAAAGGGAAAAATGATGAACATATCTATTTTCGTTTTGTCAAATTTTGTAAATTGTGTAAAAATTCCGTGTTTTGAGAAGTATTTTGTTGTTTGTTTAAAGTAGGAACAGGAGAGCGAAAAGGAGTCATTTGAACCAGACCCTGTTTGACAAGAAACTTCAGCTTTTTTCCAAAGACTGTATGAAAAGAGAGAGGAACGTATGAAATATAAAAAAATGTGTGAAATTAAAACAATGGAAACCTTGAAAGATAATACTAACGAACTTCAAACTATGAAAAACGTATTTTCGTGGTGGAAAACTCCAAGTCATTTTCGAAATATGAACTTGATATTTTTCTATATTATGAAGTGGAGATATGGGACGATACGATCCCTCAGCAAGAAAATTTTAAGTAAGCTACCTCCAACATTTTCAATGGTCATAATTACTAATTAGGGTCCGGAAGTTGATGAAAAATCAACTTTTTTTCTGACCCTTAAAAACAATGCTAAACCTGGTATCATGTCAGTTTCCCTTCAGTTATAGCCGGAAAACACTTTCTATTTTACATTTTTTTTGCATTTTTCGGCCTTTTTTGGCTTTTAGTTTATTTGTCAGTATTTTTAAGTTTTTGTTGCATTTTTTACTTATTTTTTGAGGTTTATTTTTCTCCTCCCCTGTTGTTTCGTGCACATTTTAAATGCATTTACTAGTAAAACTTACATATTTAGATTTCTTGACATGGTCCTTTTAGCAAATTCACCATGAATCGAAAATACGGTAAATGGAAAGGCATAATATTATTCTTAACTGAAATGTTTGGCAATGGATTAAAATACTTTGTGTGAAGATCTACTTTGAGGTTCTTTTTCTGGATATTATTATCGCTTTAATCTGTAGTTTTAAAGTAAAATTATTCACAATATTAAATGCAATTACACTCTGGTATACGCGAAGCGGAACTGTATTTTCGGATGCTGGCTGACTACAGTATCATAGAAGGAGATGAATTGGTTGATTTGTTTTTTTAAGTCAACTTTATGCATAGTAAGGCTAATCGGGACTGGACCTACAGTTTAAAGTGGGATCCGAACCGAGTGCATAAAATAACGTGAACCGTGTGGTGTCGGGGGATGGATCGTTTGCTTATGAAATGGAAGGTCATGGGTTCAAACCTACATCCATGCAAAATCTTTTTCGGGAAGTAAACGGCTTTGGACGAGAATGCTTATCTACGTTTCTTGGATATTTCCGTTGATATTTATTCGATTTATATGCAGCATTTCCGGATGGAGAAATTTGACATGTAAGTTCTTAATATGTGTTAACTTAAGCTGAATGAAAGGAAAAGTATTTCCTAAAATCCTGCCAATCACTGAAAGATTAAAAACATTAGTAGAAGCATTACTTGAGGCATGCCCAGGGGCGACGATTATGGAGTGTGGAGGGGCAGATGACCCAGCACTATGCTAAACATTATCTACCAAGGGAAAGAAACTGTCCTTGCCCTCCCTCTCCTCCACCTTGCCCCATCAGTTTTGAAACCCAATCGCCGCCACTGAGCATGCATCGCATAAATATTTACAGTAATATCATATAATATTATATTACGTTATTAGAACACTTCGTACTCGGTAAATAAAAAGGAAAAAAATAATAAGGAAAGGGTGGGATTTGAACCTACGATGTTTCGATCTTGAAGAAAACAGTAAAGGAACGAAATTGCTGTCATCTAACCAACTACTCCAGGAGATTTCTAACAGAAAGCTCAGTAATCTCAGTTGAAGCAACATTGTGCCGGAGTTTCGAACCATTTTTCGCCAAGAACCAAGGAAAAGACACACATTGCAGAATCGTTTTGAGTTCTGCAAGGTATCTTTACTAAACATTTCGCATAAAATCATCATAAATTTGCCTTCTTGCATTCAAATGTGACCGCAATTCTTTCCAGGTGGATGAGAACCTGTTCAGTGTTTCACAATGCACATACATTTTCCTATTTTCAAATTCAGAACGAAGAATCTTGAAATATTTTCAACATTCGTATTTCTACTTAACATTTTTTTTGTCTACTGATATATTTTATTACTGCTTTAGATTATCTTTACTTTATGGAATGTGAAAGAATGAGAAAAAAAAATCACGAGCGTTTTCATTCAGGAAGAAGAAATGTTGCAAAGTTGGCTGGCTACTCTTAGTTGGCTCTGAAGCGCTATGCTGCCAAATTTAAGAATTCCGGACTTTGAAATTTTTCAGGGCGGTCAAATAAGATGTTCAGAAGTGTACAATCAGTAATGCATAAACATAATGCATAAACGGTTAATTTGTATACAATACAACATACAACCTGAGTATATATTTGTAATAGGTGCATACTAAAACTGTTCCCTGTGTGGGTGGTTTGTTAATAATAAAAAAAAGAAAGAAATGCACATATCACTCAAAGTTACATTATATATTACTTATCACATATCATCTTACAAAATCACTATACCATAAACAGCACTTTAGAGCATCAATGTTTCGATAAAATATACAAGATATATATATTCCTTCGTCCTTCATGGATAATACTTGATTATACATACAAGCGAAAAATCACAATAAATATTTGCAATGTCTTCGATTAAATATATATCATTAAATTTAATTTAATGTGCACTAATATGTTACCACATATTTCACAAATAGATTTTACATTTCTAATTATTAACTAAATTCCCTCTACAAAAAAATACACCATAGATATACATGAAGTACTTTTTACCTACTATCATATTATTATGTGTATCTTGTCATTTAAGTATATACATAGAAAATGCACAATAGAAGTGTACTTAATTCATAAATATTATGTTTATAAGCATACGGTTATGAAATTTATCACATGTTTACTTCTTTGATTTTGATATTGCACCTGCTGGAAATGGAAGTAAGAAACGAATTTCAACCATCAAAACATAGTTTGATGTTTTGTTTAATATTTGTAACCAAATCAAAGACACCCCACAACAAAAGACAATGATGTATGCACCACGAACTTCATAATTAGATTTAATATTTCTAACTGTGCTCTTCGTTTGAAAATAATCAACGAAATGCATTTTTCTTACAAAACAGTAAGACATTATCTTATATTGTAGTTTTAACGATGTTCAATATTCCTTGCCAGTGGTGGAGATGATGATTTTCGTAAAGTTTTCAAATAGTTCGTACTTAGATTGGTCTAGATGCAATGTGGACCGATTTTTTTAGTGCGCATGAAATTTACCTAAGTTACCTTAATGCTTGAGACATAGTAAAGAGATGGTTAAAAAAAAAAATCTAAATCTCCTACAAATAGTAATATTGATAATTTGCATTCGTGAGGGTTGCACGGAGCGAGATTTGCCAGAATTTCAGAACGTTGCACAGAATGATCTTTGACCTTGGCTTGGATGCCTCAAATTAGGTAGTGACAGTTGCACGGAGGTTGAAGGTAGAGACCGAAATCTAGAGTAATTCTTATGTGGCCGCGGTGGCTCAGTCGGTAACGCGTCTGACTACCATGCTAAAGGTCCCGGGTTCGATCCCCGGCCGGTTCAAATCCGGGAACTTTTCTAACGGTGGAAGCGGCCCCGGCGCCCACCCAGCGTCGAATAACATGGGTACCTGGGGGAAACCCTGGGGGGTAAAGGCGGTCAGGGGCGTGATGCTGATCACATCACCCCCACTCACGACCGGATCAAGAAAGTGTGGGGCGTTACCCCCACACCCCCTATACGCCTTCATGGCGTGGTGCTATGCACAGGGGAGCACTTTACCTTTACCTTTATCTTATGTATTTTGGATGGCTTCAATGCATTCTTTGTCCTCCATAGCAAAGATTTCTGGTTGTAAGTATCATGCGTGAAGCCTTGAGAAAGCTTCAAGAAAATTGAAATGTTTAAGAAGATCTTAAATGGCCCTTCTTTAAAAGATAGATTAGCCACACTAAAACTAAAAAGAAGTAGTAATAGAACAATAATAGTTTGGAAGAAAGTGACTTGGCCTTTTGGAACGTAGTGATTGGGCATTATGTAGGTAAAAAAGTAGACGAACTTAAAAAAATCTGCAAATATAAGAGGAAGAACTTCACGCAGTTCCTGCAAGTGGATCCAGTTAACTAAAAGTATTTTCAAAATAAAAGTAGATGCGTATAAAATTCATGTAAATTATATGAAAAAGAAAACAACTTCCTCTACTGTCCATTTAAATGGGTTCCTGGGGAGCAGACCCTGGGGGTACGGTGGTCGCAGTAGCGTGACCAGGATTTTCGAAAGGGGGTATGTATATATTTTTTGGTAGTCAGTCCTCCTTTTTCCATCTTTTCCTGCCTTTGATGTTCTTTTTCATCTTTTTTTATGAATTCTGGGCCAAAGTGAGGGTTATGACCTCCACCAACCCCTCCTTGGGCACGCCACTGAGTGGTCGGAGCGTGGCGCTGATCACATCACCTCCAAAATACCCGAGATCAAAGAATGTGTGGATCCCTACCCGTACATTCCTTATATGGCTGGCATGGTGTAAAGTGCATGTGAAACTTTACCTTACCCACTCTCATTAAATGCAATAAGAATATATCTGGTTGTCAAGCTGACCTTGGTCATTCCGCTCAAATATTACAATGCAGTCTGTGAGCCCATAGAGGTTATTCTTACGTTGTTGTTCAGGGACTCTTTCCGGACAACTGTCACTTTAATTAAGTGTTCCGATCC
>NW_028143832.1:0-28545 GCF_977018435.1 Lepisma saccharinum
TTCATTCTCGGGTCATTCCATGTCAAATCATCCAGAATTTTGTGAAAATGTCACCCACCATCTCCGATTTTGATGAAATTCAGTATACTTATAGAACTTTTCATGCTGATTACAAAAATGACAACTTTTTTGAGATTGGTCAAGGGGTTCAGAAATTACGCGTTTTTAAAAATCTCTGTGTACGCCACATGCGGCTCCACTTTGAATGACACGCATTAGGCTATACATTATAGTATCTTCTCTCAGGTTTGCCGTAGAAACTTCAAGTTTGATTTCTTTTGCTCAGGATAGTGTAAGCTTTCATTTAAATAAGGTTTCTGATCAGTGTATCAATAATCATGTATTTTATGTATAGTTTCATGTATTTTTTTAGAAAAATAAATGACTAACTTCAAGAGCGAATTTTCTGCAATGCCCCCTCTTCAATTTCACCCAAATTTTATATACAGGTAGCTGAGAGTGGGTACTAATGCTTCATGGAAAAATTGGGATGGGCGGTTTAGAGACAGGGTGATAAAAAAATCATTTGAATTAAAAGTTAATCTTATTATAAATGCTTATGTATCAGCACAAAGTCTGAAGTACAATATGTTTTGAGGTATAATATTCAAAATTTCGGTTCACTATGTGTGAAGGTAAGCATAGGCATTACCTGGTGGGGGCAAAGGGAATCATTTTCTCTATCCAAAATTTATAGATTAATTAAAACCTACAATATATTTTGTGAACCTCCTGGCACTTTAGGAACAAACGAAAAAAGAGTAATTATTGTGATTTTTCAAATGTATTTAGCAAATAATCTTTGACACTATTTTTATGGGACTGAAAACTTTGATTCTCTCAACCAAAGATAGTTCCCAAGTTCCCAAGTTACGCCCATGAAGATAGTATCGAAAAATACTTACTCGATTGTATGCATTGCCAAAATTTCATGCACTATAAATTGTGCCGTTCACATTTTCTGTTCCCAACTGTAAAAAAAAATATACCTGTACCTTCTCTGGATGCTACGTAAAAGGATTTTCTTGGAATTGCTGGCTTGTCAAGGAAGCTAAGCTTTGTTGCATGCTAACTTCATCCACGCTTTACTTCAATTCATATCTACTTGTATGTGAAAACTTCAGTGTTTTAGGTGGACTGTCGAGCTAGGAAACAGTCATCGTTGAAGGAGTGGATCTTTGGATTTTGTTGAACTTGGAATGGAGGAGAAAGAAATAGGTGCAAGTGGAATCAATGACACCATATTCAAAATACCGTGGTCAGCATTCAAATGATTTCTTAATTAAAATCGTTCAAGCAAAGTTGATTCTGTGTTTCATCATTTATTTTCAGTAGTAATGTAGGTTTATGAATACATACGGATTATGTACTAGAAACACAATTTGTAATTTTTAAACAAATCAATGATCATTAACTGTAAGTTTCTTTTACAGTAACTGTAAAGTAACTCAGCTTACAGAGTTACTTTTTAAATGAGTAACTGAAACTCGGTTACTTGTAAAAAGTAACTTACCGAACACTGTAAATAACCTGTAGCCTAAGTTCAAAACAGTGCATACTTAATCTTCCTGGTGCTGTTGTATAGTACTTTGCAATCGCTGACACATTGTACTGCAGGTTGTTATCATTTCACCTTACGTGATTAATAAGAAAGTTATGCCTCTAATACTATTTCTATTGAATTGGTACTTCATTGCTGAACTTGTTACTTGATACTGTTGATGTCTATACAAGTCTTCTAAGTGTTCCAACCACCCCATCATAAGGATATTTTCTGTGGTATGTGGCAAGAAAAGCTCCAATTGGAAAAACTTCAATCAGCACAAATGTGTATTATTAATTCTTACTTCATATTACGTATCTCCGTGAAGAGTATAAAAAAATTCCATATTGAGATAAAATGCACAAAAATAAGAATGTTCTCGAAGAAAATTTGCTAAGCTTGGGAATGCTAATGACTATGATTATAATATTTTAAAAAAAATTGAAGACAGTTGAAACTAACTTAGATAGAGTGGAACTTCGATTTTACGTTGTTCAGGGGACAAAGCTGAAAAAACTTAGAATGCCAGAAAATGTATAACCGAGGAAAATTTGCTATGTTGGGACCACCAATATTGAATGTAAAATGCAGGGAAATGTAAAATCGAGGAACTTGAAATCGGGGTTCCTCTGCAATTATTATTTGTAGGTTTTAATTAATATATATAAATTTTGGATAGGGAAAATGATCCCCTTTGTCCCCACCAGGTTACCTTCACACATAGTGAACCGAAATTTTGAATATTATACCTCAAAACATATTGTACTTCAGACTTTGTGCTACATACGTAAGTATTTTTAATAAGATTAACTTTTAATTCAAATGATTTTTTAATCACTCTGTTTCTGAACCGCCCATCCCAATTTTTCCATGAAGCATTAGTACCCACTCTCAGCTACCTGTATATAAAATTTGGATGAAATTGAAGGGGGGACATTGCAGGAAATTCGCTCTTGAAGTTAGTCATTTATTTTTCTAAAAAAATACATGAAACTATACATAAAATACATGATTATTGATACACTGATCAGAAACCTTATTTAAATGAAAGCTTACACTATCCTGAGCAAAAGAAATCAAACTTGAAGTTTCTACGGCAAACCTGAGAGAAGATACTATAACGTATAGCCTAATGCGTGTCATTCAAAGTGGCGTACACAGAGATTTTTAAAAACGCGTAATTTCTGAACCCCTTGACCAATCTCAAAAAAGTTGTCATTTTTGTAATTAGCATGAAAAGTTCTATAAGTATACCGAATTTCATCAAAATCGGAGATGGTGGGTGACATGGCCTGGATGATTTGACGTGGAATGACCCTCTCATGGATATGGAGTTATACAGGTTTACTGTAGGACTCCTATTCTGTCCTTGCGAATTTTCTCCACTGGGTGAAAACGTTCCAACTGATGTAAATAGTAAGCGTAATGTAAATTAGAGATGGGACACATTTGTCGGTACTTTTTCGGTATCGGTTTATCGAAAAAATGGCAGATATGTTTTGTTGATTGATTTGGTTTATATTATCCTCGCTTTTATGCCACTTTTGGCTAATCGCGAAGATGATGAAGAGACAGTTACAAATATCACCTACGCCCATCACTAATCCTCACCTTCGCGATTAGCCAAAAGTGACAAAAAAGCAAATGAGGTAAACCTAATCAATCAGTATTCTTCATTACACAGAACTTGCAAAATTTGGTACCTTAATCTGATAGTCTTTGTTACATTTATCACTTTGTAAACTTTCCCGTATCAAATGTTAATATCTTGGAATTTTGTTGCTTAAGATTTTCTACTGAGAGTCTCTCTCTTAAGTTAGCAATTAGTAAATAATTTTTATTTGTACAGTCAGCATCTCTATAGAAAGATCATCAATTTCACTATTTATGGATATCTTTATGTTTAATACCTTTCCAGAATTTGGTCATTCTATGCAGCAAAATTAATTAAGATGAAACCATAAACATTATTTAATTCTCGAAGGCTATATTTAGTAATTGTGGGTTTAAATATCTCCTCTTGACTAACCATTGGCGAACCTTGGGTTCAAACTTCACTCCAAACTAAGACTTTCTGTTCTGGGGAAATCAGCTGTCTACTGGGAGATTCTCTACGTGATGCGCGGCAGGGGCGGTGCCAGAAATTTTCGACCGGCTGGGCAGAAGCTGTATATTGATAGATTAGGTGCGTTCACTGGTTTCAATTACTTAAACTACGGGGATCGTTACTGTGAACGCTTTAGGGGTCAGATGGTAGAGCTAGGTTACGTTTATGGTCCCCATACAATCTCACTGACAGGCTTCTGGCAGGGAGTGGAATGATGTCAAGGGATGTAGACGACGTACATCTTACCTCTCGGCCAAGATGTTGAGTGCGGACGTCAGGCGACAGACCACGGAGTCCTGAGTTCGACGGCCCACGGTCTTCTTGGCCGTGGCTTGGCGACGGAGCACACGCTGGTCTTGGAGTATCGGCCCTAGGAAAGACATCGTGGATTTGATGTTGGAACGACGTGATTAAGCCACTGATATTTTGGAAAAATATTTGATTGGCTTCTAATTGAAGCTGCATGCCTGTTATTCTTTGATTAATTTGTTTAGCATTTTGAAACAGTGGTTCGATCTGCTTTGTTGTGGCAAAATCACAACAGTAGCTCACCATTGTGCTAACAAAGCCTAATATGGATCGCTTCTGTTTAGAGGACGGGTTTTGTCTGGAGAAAAGGGAAATATGATTGAACAAATGAGCGTGTAAGTTCTGTAGTTTTATGGATAATTGACAGCTCGGGGTAGAGTTGTCTCGTGGGTCACACAACACCTTATGCAAAGCCGAAGAAAGTTGTTGGGGCTTTGGAATTTCAATGGTGATGTAATAATGCAAAGGGATCGTGTAGTCGGAAGTAATTGTGCCGGGTAGTTCCTTGAGATACAGCCCTGACGAGATTTTTAATTGTTGGGAGGCTCGCCATATTGCAAAGGTGCAGGTGAGGAAGAAGAGAAGGATGGCACCCATTTCGTTTCCTTAGTGTTCTGCAAAGATGGTAAAAATGTATGTTAGTTTAGCTAGCAATGTGGGATGTGCCGTTGCAGAATAATTAATGTTCACTGTTACATTCTTACTTATTTATTAGTGATTTACTTATTAACTTGTGTAAAGAATGAGTGAGTGACAGTAGTTATGGTCCCGGATATGGGCCGATAAATCAATTGATTGGAAAAGATCGATGAAAGATCAATTGATGATAAAGGGCAGTGGACAAGCAAGCATTGTTTGGATTTGGAGTTCGGCCAGAAATGGGCGGGGTTTGAGATATGGGGATGGGTTTTGATTGGTTTGTGGGGTATGGGGAGATGGTGGCGTGGGATGGTGAGTGAGAGTGTTGCCCGAGAAAGGTGAAAGGTTACAGATGAGAGTTTGAAATGACGAAATCAGGATGTGAGTGTGGGACTGTTGGGTGATATGGAAGTGGGGTAGAACAAAGGAGGTATTGTGGACGGTGTAAAGGTTGGATATAAAGTTCGTTGTATGTTTCCGGGAAATGTTTTTGCGTGTTTATCGATAGTGGCGTCATTGTATGTGTGGTTGGTATAGGGTAACGACCGTATAGGGTAACGACCGATGGAGGGAGAAGTGAAAAAGGAAAAAGTTGTGGAGAAACAGGGAGTAAATAAAGTAAATAGAAAAAAGTACAATTTGCGTTAGAGGATAGTGTGTATAGTATTCCGGGGTGGGAAGAGGATAGGAGGGGTACGTGGGCGTTGGACGCTTTGCGCGAGAGGATGCGCAGAGAAAATAGGTGCGTGATAAACAGGGAGGATGAGGTATATAAGGACGATTGATCTGTTTATGTTTACATCACAGTGAGCACCCTGTGTGACCATCGTCTTCTTCCAGAGATCCAGAGACTACCTTTCAGAGTCGATTTCGAAGTGATTTAGCAGGTATATAGCGGTATCCGGAGGTAAGTATAAAATGGGTATAGTATCGTGGATGATGACATTTATAGGAGGAATGATCGGGATGACTTCATCTCCTGATCGATTAGAGAAACCGGTAACTAGACAGAGTTCTCGTCCGTTACCGACTCCTCCACAATCACCACGATCATCGATACGGTCAGGAATGTTGTCGAAAAAAGAGACATATGTGAATGTCCCTAAATATTTTACAGAGAATGAATTTCGAAAGGTGTGGGAAGAAAAGAACGCTGCCCAACACGGGTACGAAAAAAATAAACGTTATAGAAAGAACAGTATCGATGATGCTGGTGAATTGTCGAGGAAACGAAAACGTGATATGTATAATAATGTAAAGTGCAATCCTATGAATGGGTATACAGAGTGTTCTCCCGAAAAGACTGTGTATCAGACATATCCTGTAACAGTTAATAGGTCAAAGAAATTTAAAAGTTGTAAATCGGAAATATTTGGAAATCAAAATACAAAATTGATTATTTTTGACGTCCCTGTCAGGTTCAGAGAATCCTTTTTAATTACCGTCTGCAATCAAAATTTAGTGTCTGAAACGTTTTTGGAAGTTGAAAATAACGGTTTTCCGATCAGTATGCGTTTCATTAATAATCGCAGAGTCGGTTTATGTGAGACAGACTATCTGTTCGAAAGAGCACCTGTATACGTTTGTCATACGGTATGTGGACAAGTCGTGTAGCTAGTGAAATAGCGACACACGGATACAATGCAGGACCTTTTATTTTAGTATCAGGGCTTTTCTCATCGGATTGTATCTGTATAGAAACAGAATCAGAATTAAATTCGGAGTATTTAGATACATCTGAGTTACATGCTCCTCCACGTTGCCGGGCAACAAAATATATCATGATGGCAAATGAAAGACTGAATTGTGACTGTACCGATGTCGAATTGACACGGTACGAAAATTTGGAAAATCTGCTGAATAACGAAATTCCTCAATTATATAGGATCGGCTGCCACGGTAAGTATATGATGGTAGATCATTGCGATGTTGCAACGTTAATGCAGATATTTCGGAGAGAGTACCGAGAATCTGTATTAACACTGGGGGAGATATTACGTTGGTTTAGATACAGTGTGACCCCTGAGGACCTGATAGGTGAAATATTAGGAATAAAAGGTCCTACATTGGATCTGGAAGAGTTATCGGATTATTGTTACAATCCATTACGACGAGATGATGTAAGAAATAAATATTTGTTTATTTCTAGCCTTCATAAAGTAGAAGAAAAATTTACCAGAACTTTGACCCCACCTCACCGTGAATTCCCTGACATCATCGAGGAAACCGATACATCAGAAGTGGAAGACGTGTAAAAATAAAAGGTGAGAAAAATATTACCTATATTTATTGATAGATTATAAATCACCGTCCTCTTCATCCGTGATATCTATAATTGAAGACGTAGCAGGAGGAGACGGTGACGCCGCAGCAGGAGAAGGTGGCGTAGCAGCAGGGGACGGTGGCGTAGCAATACGAGGGACCGGCACAACGGCGAGAGGAACAGGCACAGCGGCAGGAGGGGGTGGCACAGCAGGAGGAGGTGGTGGTGCAGCAGCACCATTCCGGACGAGTTCCAGGAGAGGTTCCGGCAACAACCCGAAGAACTGAGCGGCTCGTTCTTCGTGGATACGACGGAGCCTGAAAAAAAGAAGGGAGTTAGAATGATAATATTTCATATTCACACATAAATCGGAAATTGTATAGATGGGGGTGATGATGTAATAGATATAATTGAAAAAAAATATCACCTTTCCTGGATCTCGTCGATCTCTGCCTCCAACTCTCTCCTAAACTCTTCCCGCCTGGCTATGAATCCGTTGTTTGCGGTAACGGCACGTTGGAGTATTTCCATCAAACGTAGTCCGACACCCTCCAGTTCACCGCCTAAACGGTCACCGGTTGCCTGCTCCTCCACGTTGACTCCTACCACTCTATCCGTGTACCGGCGAAATGCCCTCTGCAGGTTTAGGATTTCTTCCTGCACATCGACGTTAGCCATATACAGAAGGAAGGCTTCTAAAAGAGCCAACCCCCGATTGTTCTAAAACAAAAATGTATAACTGTAATCAAGGTGTACGTGCAATATATCTAACATATTTTCTTTATATTTTCAGATATGGCATCCCTACCATTTGAATTCAATGTATTGCATGGGAATCTAAAAGATACAGAACATTCTGGGGAACGAAGGAATCTGTGGAGCAAGGTCCAAGCTCGCCAAGTGGAGAGACAGATCGCATGCTACATAGATTTCTACGAGGAGAACGGGTTAGCAGAGAACCTGATGAAGAACCTGGAGGAGGTCTGCCGTGATATGGAAGTCCAAATCGACACGCTCACTAAAATGTTTAGTTACATATCAGAAAAAAAGAACACGTCCCCAGTATTTGGGGACTTTTTGGAAAATGTAAAACAGGCACAGTATGTGCCATCTCATTTATCCCTTCGTGTATGTTTCGAAATGATGGAGGTTTTCAAAAATATTAGAAAACAAAAAACGGAGGAGACAAAAAAGAACGATGAAAAGGAGATGGAGAGTAAAATGTCAGAACTTCTAAAGAAAAGAAAATTGGACAAATAAATACTAATACCACTAATACACTAACACTTTTGTCCGATTTTCGTTTGTCTACACCCGAAAAATTAAATGAGAAAGTGTATAGGTGATTTAGTAAATGAAATGTATATATTTTAAAATACAACTAGATGGATATGAAATGTTTATAATAAAATATATTCAGAAAATATGTTATTTTTATATTAATATGAAATACCTGTATGTTAATTACGTTTTTCTCATAATACATTGGTGACATAGCTGTTTTATAATCAGAGTTCCGGATCTGCTATTCCATAAAAATGGTTCGAATCCGATTTTACTATGGTGACATGTCTCATAATTAAGGTCCCGGGTTCGACACCTGGTAAAAATACACAGTAATTCGAACTCTTGATTTTGATTGGTTGTTTAAAGTCCACTTTATGCACATTAAGGCTAATCGGAACTAGACCTACAGTTTAAAGTGGGATCCGAAATGTGCCTCCACCGGGAATCGAATCCGGGACCCTTGATTACAAGACGACGACGTTACCACTGCGTCATCGGGGAGGTCTAACAATTCGAACCCCGGTGTAAACTGGAGGTCTAGTTGTGATTAGTCTCTTTACATAAAATAAGTTAGAAACAGACAAACATGCAAATTACTTACCAAGTTTCCGTTCTCCATTTCTGTTCTGCTACAGACGATAAATGTGAAGAAAGACTGCTATAAATATTCCATATATTGACGGTATAGTTTGATCCAAATTTTGTAACATCCTCCGTGTATCATTTAAAGGTTAGCGGTCAAATTATAATTGGGAATCAGGAAACATATTTTACAAGTTGTTTTGACATTCTAAAGGTTATAGAGGTCACGTAGCAATTAGTGGGAAACATATATTACAAGCTGTTTTGATGTTCTCAGAAAGTATCTCTATGTATCATTCTAAAGGTTAGAGGTTACGTAGCAATTAACAGTCTCGAGAAGAATTTCACAGTGATTCTCTGTTACATTTGAGAGTATTGAGAAATAATGAAGGAGTCGATAAACTCTCGAGTCTTTTTCATTCTCCGGTGTTTATAAATTCTGTGTTTCAATATCTCGGTAGACGTAGTAATGTTTAAAAGTTAAGGATGAAATTGTAATCAACAGTTTTGAGATGAGGGTTAAAGGTTTACAAGAAGAATAAACCCTAAGGAGGTTATTTGCGGTCGATCTTTTACGAAACTACACAGAACAGACACTTTAAAAATATGGAACCTTGTGTCAAATGATGTTTATTGAAAAACTGGGCCGACCCGGGCCCTAAAAAATGATGAATAAGGTTTCAGAAAACTTATCACTGCATGTTAAAACCAGGGCCTGTCCGGACCCTCGGGAAATGGTGAATAACCATCGTAACGTTATTTCTGTATGTATATCGGAAACCAGGGCCGGCCCGGGCCCCCCTAGGAAATGATGAATAACGATTGCGGAAGTTATCACTGCATGTTAAAACCAGGGCCGGTTCGGACCCTTGGGAAATGGTGAATAACCATCGTAACGTTATATCTGTATGTATATCGAAAACCAGGGCCGGCCCGAGCCCCCTAGGAAATGATGAATAACGATTACTGAAGTTATCACTGCATGTTAAAAAACAGGGCCGGTCCGGACCCTTGGGAAATGGTGAATAACCATCGTAACGTTATTTCTGTATGTATATCGAAAACCAGGGCCGGCCCGGACCCCTAGGAAATGATGAATAACGTTTGGTGAATTTATCACTGTATGTTAAAACCAGGCCCCTTTGGAAAATGGTGAATGACCTTTGACCCCGACCTTTGAACTTTTTTTTTAAACTTTTTTTTTGGCAAATTTTCAAAACGTCATATCTCCGTGCCTAATTGAGATAGAAGGATGATCGATATGTCGTTGAACTCGGAATGAAGTCCTATTTCTATTGGAAAATGTTTCATCATTCTAGGATCAACAGTTTCCTACTTCCTTTATTACCAATCCAAGACTCCCCTTCCGACCACTCTACTAAAAGGTCTCGATGTGCAGATTCCAAATCTGTAACGGTTTTCAGGCTAACTCGATCAGCAACGCGACTATGCCCCTTTGAAATGTTTAGGTTTTCTGAAATTTTGCCAAATTTTAGGTTATCAGACAATTCGACCTCTACAATTTTTGTTCTATTTTATTAGAAATATCTTTTCATTATCAAAGACTTTAACCTTGTTCATAGATAAGAACCAGGAAACCGTTATACATTTCTAGAAAGTTTACAATACAGCCAGTAAACCGTTAGATAAATCATTAAAACAAAAAGGGGTCGTAGATACCGGAAAGATTGTTACTCATTTCCTGGAAACTTATAAATCAGACAGTAAAACCGTTAGAATCAGTATTGTGATGCTGAGGTACATAACATAGACACCCTCTTTCGTGAGTAGTTTCTGGAACGTTATTATCCTTTTATCATGGACTTACAGTTATCTGCTGACGAATTGTTAGTGTTATATCGTAACGGGTATTACAAAACAGCTGACCAGTTACGAAAACTGCTGGCGTACATTGCACAAAGGATAATTGAAGGAGAGACTGTCTCTTTAGTTGAAGAGTATCATCAATTACTACGGGCAGTAACAACAACAACTACACCCGAACTTTTCGGAAAAGGAGCATTATCGCCACCGAATATCCACACATCCGATACTGCATCATCTCAAGGAACTTCAAGGAATGCCGTATCCAGACCAGACCCGGAACCTCTACCTGGACCATCTTGGAGAGAGCACCCCTTACCGACAGTTGAACAGTCACCTCAGAATCTTTCTGAATCAAATAGAAGATGTAAGAAAAGAAAACGTGATACAATACCTCGTGAACACATAGGAAATATATTTGTACACAATATTCAGGAACGTGAATACCCTAAATTTCGTTCCAAGGGACAACGTATGGAATTCAGTTTCTCACATCCTCCAGAAAATGTTGACCCTCACAGTTGGATTCGTCAAGGTGTTGAAAACCTTATCACCTATGTGAAAAAGAATGCTAAGGACGGAGATAAAATAGGGTTAACACTATCTAACATATCCGACCCAAATGTCAAAGATATTTATATCGGATGGCATAGAAGTGATCAGTTACATAGTGATATGGTATGGACTGTTATGCATAAAATACTACAAAGTGCAAAAACATTTTCAAGTACAGACCGTCTAATTTTACGGGCTCACCGTGTTGATATACCTGTCGGAGGAGGAGGAGACGGTAAGCGTGCTTATTGTTTACCAAATTATATACTAAGTACACTGAAGAGAAGTGTTGTCAGTGTACCAAATAGAAAAAAACCTCTTTGTTTAGCTGAAGCTCTGGTTATAGGGAAAGCCCATGTAGATAAAGATCCATCGTATACACAATATAAAAAAAATCGAAATCTTCTTAGACCTGTTTTTGAACTAATGCGAAAGGCAGGTGTAAATCTAACAGACAATACGTGTGTCGGAAGTGGAATTCCTGAACTCAAAAAATTTCAACAAGTTCTTACAGAATATAAAATCACTGTGTACAATAACCTTCGTGATGTTAAAGATATTCTTTTTGAAGGAGAGGTCGAGAACGCCTCCAAATACATATATCTTCTATACGACAGTACTCGACAGAATTACGATGTTATTGTGAACCGTGTTGGAGCTTTTGCAGCAAAACAGGAATGTCAGGGATGTAACGAACTTATATTTCGTAAACCACATATTCATCAGTGCAAACAAATGTGTTCCATGTGCCGCGCAATCCCTCCATGCGTACCTGAAACAGGAGTTTATAAAACATGTCAAACATGTCACAGGATTTTCAAAAATGAAAAATGTTTTACAAATCATGTTTCTACGCTATTTCGAAACGGTACAGTACGTAGTGAAATCCAACAGTGTCCTCGATGTTTTAGAATTGTTCTCACAAATAATTCGTATGAGAAAGTACATAGGTGTAACATGAAATACTGTACTGTCTGTAACTGTGTGAAACCTATAAATCACATGTGTTACATGTCTATTCCAAAATCTAAACAGAATTCGAATTTTCTATTTGTGTTTTATGATTTCGAATGTTATACTGATATTCCATACTGTGATAAAGAAAAAACTTTTCTTCATGTTCCGAATCTTATCGTGGAACAAACAGCCTGCCATGCATGTCATGACAAAGAGGATTTAACAGTTTCATGTTCTGTTTGTGGTACAAGACAGTTTATATTCTGGGATGATCCGGTAGAAACTTTTCTCTCCTATCTCGAACTGCAACATAAGTTTTCCAATATAACTATTTGTGCACACAATGCACGAGGTTATGATTGCACGTTTATATTGAGAAAAATGTTGGAAAAAGGGATGAAACCTCGTATAATCTTGGATGGAACCAAAATCATCAGTATGACGTACCAAAATCTCTGCTTTATCGACAGTCTTAACTACGTTCAGACGAATCTTGCAGGGTTTTCAAAACTGTTCGGTCTACCAGTACAGAAAGGATATTATCCGCATTTGTGGAACACATACAAAAATCGGAATTACATAGGACCTACACCTCCTCCTTCTGCATACGGATATGAATATATGAAAACAATTGAAGATCAAACAAATTTCATGTCTTGGTATGATACTGAATGCAAAAAAAATATGCCTTTTAACAACAAAACAGAACTACTCCAATATTGTATTAAAGATTTCTGTTAAGACAAGGATGTCTGAAACTGAGACAGAATTTTCTGGATATATGTAAAATAGATATTTTTAGAAATTGTATCACTATAGCATCAGAGTGTTCATTAATTTACAGACATAAATTTATGCCCGCTGACACTATAGGAATAATTCCTAAAGGAGGTTACCATCATGCAGATAAAATGTCAAAATTTGCGTTGAAATGGTTGACCTATGTTGAAGAACAGAATCACATAATACTTCTCCACGGTGGACGTACTCGTGAAAAATATGTTTTAGGAGGACGTTATAAAGTAGATGGATATCACGAAGAGACAAATACAGTTTACGAAGCGCTTGGTTGCTTCTGGCACGGTTGCAGACGATGCATATCAACAAACAGGGATATGTATCCTAAAGATATCACGGAAGATGAAAACACCCAGAAAAATGACGATCAAACCGATAGTGACATGCTAAACACTGCAGCTTTTAGATACGAAACAACATGTCGTAAACTTGCAGCTTTACGTTCTGAAGGATACCGTGTTGTCACAATGTGGGAATGCGATTTTGATAAAATATTAAAGACTGATCCTGAACTCGATAGACATCTATCTACACACCCTATTGTCTGCTGTATTCCTTTAAATCCGAGAGATGCCTTATATGGTGGAAGAGTTGAAACAGTCAGAACTTATTACAGAATCAAGGAAAATGAGAAATTACAATACAACGATTTTACAAGTTTGTACCCTTAAGTGAACAAATATTGTGCGTATCCTGTAAGACATACTACCATATTTTTAGGAAATTCTATTCCTCCAGTCGATGAAGTTTTAAACATGGAAGGACTTGTTAAATGTACAATTCTACCCCCTACAACCCTTCTCCACCCTGTTTTACCCTCCAAAATAAATGGAAAACTGATGTTTGTATTATGTAAAGCATGTGCTATCACGCTAAAATGTGAAGGTATTTGTGAACATTCAGATGAACAGAGTGCACTTTCAGGAACTTGGGTTATCGGAGAAGTACGTAAAGCTTGTAGTTTAGGTTACAGAATGTTGGAGATGTCGGAAGTGTGGAAATATGAAACATCTATGTAGAATCCTGTTACACAAACTGGAGGACTGTTTGCTGAGTATGTCAACACATTTTTGAAAATAAAACAGGAAGCTAGTGGGTGGCCTACTTGGTGTCAAAACAGAACGGATAAAGAAAAATACCTACAAGACTATTTTGACAAAGAGGAAGACAATATTGAGATCAATCCTGGAAAACGTACTTTGGCTAAACTTTGTCTTAATTCTTTATGGGGCAAATTTTGTCAACGAGATAACCTTTCCCAAACATCAATTATCAAGGAGTCGAAAGATTTTCTCGATAAATGACTGATCCTAATATAATTATTGGAGGAGTTATATTTATCAATCAGGATACTGTCATAGTAAACTGGAAATATGTTGAAGAGGCCATCACCCTGAACAGAAAAGTAAACGTTCCTATTGCTGCTTTTACGACATGTCATGCTCGTTTGAAACTGTATGAACTTCTTGAAAAATTGGATGACAGAGTATGTTATTGTGACACAGATTCGGTGATTTATGTAGATAGTCCTGAAATGGAATATCATCCCCGAACAGGTGATAAATTAGGAGACCTCACCGATGAATTGAGTAATTTCGGTCCCGATGCAATTTGTGAAGAGTTTGTCTCAACAGGACCAAAAAGTTACAGTATGAAAATTAAAAAACCTCTTTCTGAACCCCAATATATCTGTAAAGTTAAAGGAATCCCTTTAAACACTTCCACATCAAAATTGGTCAACTTTGATACTATGTGTGATATGATGAACAATGAAAAATCTGACGTTACAGTAGAAAATATCTTTAGAATTAGAAGAACAAAACAGTTTCAAGTTATCAGTACAAATGAAAAGAAATTGTTTCAGCCAGTATTAATGAAACGTTTTTTGACCACCAACATTTATCATTTCCTTTCGGATACCGTACAGACTAGGTTATAAATATGTCTGTAATCCTAATTTGTAATAGATATTGTAATAGGTTTTAACCTATAGGTCCAAAGTTCAAGTTTTTGTTTCAGTGTATTTAATATTGTATACTTGTATTATATTATCTTGTACAAAATAAATATAAAATGTATTAATAGTCTTCATTTTCTTTGAAGTTCCTGGATACAAATCTGTAAAATTTTTGCTTAACATAAAATGTTTCCTAAACTTATCCATCCTTTTACGATGATGGTTGTGGAGCATCAGGAAATGGAAAAACCACTTTTGTAACAAAACTTGTTAATTCCATTTTTTCTTTTGTCGAAAAACCTGTTGAAAAAATAGTATGGTGTTACGATCAGGAAAATAGTATCTCAAAAAATATCGGTGATGTGGAATATCATAAAGGAATTGTTAATTGGCAATCATGGAACGGAGAAACTCCCACACTTATAGTACTAGATGATCTTATGATGGTTGCTGAAGGAGAAAAAGTTGCAGACCTTTTTACAAAAGGTAGTCACCACAAAAATATTTCAGTTGTTTTTATAACACAGAATCTTTTTCACCAAGGAAAAAATTGTAGAGATATTTCTTTGAACGTAAAACATTTTGTTATATTTAAAAATCCACGAGATATGAACCAATTTACTGTTTTTGCACGACAGCTTCAACCTCATCGCATGAAGGAACTTGAAAAAGTATATATAGATGCAACAATAGAACCTCACAGTTATTTGTATATTGATCTTTCCCAGTCAACACCGGATCCTTTTCGTTATCAAACAGATATTTTTAATACAGATCATTCAACCATATATCTTCCTCAGGAATGCCTGAAACCTCGAGATGAAGAAAACGAGGAAGAGACGTACCAACTTACGTTCTAAACAGAATATTTCTTTTAAAACACATTCACCTTTTTTGCACATATTGAAAAATTCCCCAACAAAAGTTCGTAAAACATTACTGAAAAGTGCTAAAAAAAACAATCCGTTTTATCAGTGAATGTTGTCTGAATGTTTTAAAAGGTAATATAAAACTTCGACCGTCTGTAAAACATCGTCTAACACCTTACAAAACTGTTTTACGTAGACTTGTAAAACCTAAAGTAGATATCGAAAAACGAAGAAAAATTCTTGTTCAGAGAGTAGGGTTTCTACCCCTACTTTTAGGATCTCTACTATCAGGTCTTCTCGGAACTCTCATTCCACATTAAAAATGACACCTGTTTACAAAAAATGATTGTTCTTTCACCAGAACAATTGACACGTATTCGCGATTTCGAACAGTCTATAAATAAAAAATTATCTATTCTGGATAAAAAAATGAACGAAATTTTTAAAATGAAAAATATACCAGATGACCAAAAATGGCGTCTTTATAGAAAAGAATTGGATGAGTATTTATGGTTGAGTCGAAAATCGAAAGAACCATTAGAGATTCCTATTATCCAGGATAATGGTGATTCTAGTATTTCACCAGGATCAACGTATTTTCCTCCAAACCTGGTAGAAACATTACCACGTAATACAAGACAGCAGTTAGAAAATATTATTGATGAGTATCAATCTACAGCCCAACGTCTAATCAAAAAAGATCAGGAAAAAACACTTCCGGACCCGAGATCTTTAAATTTTTCATCGTTATCATCACCAACGGAGATTCCTGGTCCGTCTCGTAAACGAAAACCTGCGAAAAAAGAAGAAAAATGTTGTTTTACGTGTTTCCAGAAAAACTTCACCATTTTTGAGAACACCTGATGCATACAAACTCGTTCCTTTAAGAAAAAGTCGTAGACAGAGAGACCAATCATGGGAGTCCCTAAAGTAAAACATGATAAAATTCTTGCTAGAATATATTACGATCCTCAACACAGAGCCTCATTTTCATCTGTGGACCGTTTATGGAAAGCTGTACGAGATAGGAATATATCTCGTGATACAGTAAAAAATTGGTTAATGCACCAGGAAACGTACACTCTCCACAAAAGTGCACGAAAAAGGTTTCCTCGAAACCATTATAATGTATGGAACATAGATATGCTCTGGCAAGCCGATCTTAACGATATGACATCGATACAAAAACATAACGACGGATTTAAATATCTCCTGACAGTGATTGATGTATTTTCAAAAGATGCTTATGCATTACCCCTAAAAAATAAAACAAGTAATTCTGTAACCGAAGCTTTCAGAACCATTTTTGAACAAAGCAAAAGAAAACCTGCCACATTACAAACAGATCAAGGAACAGAATTTACGAATTCTGTGTTCCAGAATTTTTTGAAAAATGAACAAGTAGACTTTTCGATCGCGATTAACCACCCTGTAAAAGCAAGTATAGTGGAGCGTTTTAACAGAACGTTAAAAGAACGAATGTGGAAATATTTTACAGCAAAACAAACAAGACGTTACATAGATATTTTACCTCAACTTCTTAAAGGTTACAATACTGCGATTCATAGTTCCATAGGAATGGCACCTCAAGATGTAAACGAAACTAATGTTTACACAGTGTGGAAACATCTGAATAGACACAACAACCGTATCTCACACACAATTTCAGATTTGAAAGTTGGGGACATCGTGCGAATTTCTGTTGTTAAAGGACATTTCGAAAAAGGATACGAACAATCGTGGTCACGAGAACTTTTTAAGATTCATTCCGTTGTTCAACGGCAGCCGGTACCTGTTTACATATTGGACGACTTAAATGGTGAACCTGTAAAAGGAACATTTTACAAACATGAGGTTCAGAAAGTATATTCGAATCCTGACGAAGAGTATAAAATTGATAAAATTTTAAAAACACGAGGTAAAGGTAAAAATTTAGAATACCTTGTTCGTTGGCTTGGTTAACCTTCCAGTTTTGATTCATGGATCAAGGCATCATCGCTAAAACCGATATCGAACAACTAAACCTCAATATATATCGAAATATATCACCATTTCGAATCAGTGAGTTCTTCTTGTTCAGTCAGAATGGATGATAATTTCTATATCTACCTCCCATCGTCTTCATCAGAAAAATATTTTTCAAACAACACATTAACTCATTTTACTGTAAAATTAGCAAAACGTATCGATCTGCCTCCAGATTTGTGGGAAGTCGGATTAGCAGACTTATGTCATTCAACTCTTTATGATAACATTCTGGAAACAGATTCAGGACAAGTAACATTTCCTGTTCGAACATATACAAATGTTGACGACTTGATTTCGTCGATCGTAACTTCCCTTCCCGGTAATCGAGAAATACGAAAATCTGTGCTTTACAAATTCTGGCATCTTCTGGCTGACCCGCAATGGAGTTCATTCGAGTCATCTGTTTCTACAGATAACACACTATATATTAACGATCAACCGTTTTATTTTCCTGCAGCTACTTATACAATAGATGATCTTATTTTTTTCCTGAAAACCAACCCTGCAAATGTAGCTATTCCTACTCATCTTCGATTCTATTTTAAAGCTGCCGTATATAAACACTTGTCCGAAACAGGAATGCTCGACCCTGAACCCGGTGCCTCTGTAGACAATACAATAACACCAATAGATTTAACAGACGACTATGCTAAATTTCGATATGATATATTAAAATCTATCTATTCTTCGCACGTAATATCTAATAACGTTGTCGATAAAAATCCTTACATATTTGTATATTCAGATATTGTAAAACAACAGTTGGTCGGTGAAGAAATGATACGTCTTTTACGTCTTACTCGAAAACAATGTTCAGAAGTAGATACCACATGTACAATACCTGTAGCTCATCACACATTCAATCCGATTCACTATGTTTCTCTGGATAAAACTTCTTTCGAAACAATAGAAATTACTTTAAACGATCAAAAAGGAAACTTTTTACCTTTAAGAAACGGTTCCGTTCCTACTATCGCTGTTTTACATTTTCGTAAAAAAACAAAATCCTTTTAAAAAACCGACATAACACTATTTTCTCAGTCTATATTGGTAAACGAATGAGTCATCATGAATTCGCAAGCAGAATATTACACAACCCAAATACATGGAGGAATCGGACCCATTTTTCGTTCTAACAGAATTCAAAAAGGAAGAGGATTAGGTTCTCTTTTTGCTGGACTTTTCAGAATGGTGAAACCTCTTCTCTGGAGTGGTGCAAAAGCTATCGGAAAAGAAGCTTTAAAAAATAGAGCTAATATTGTTACAGATATTGCAACAAGTCAGCAGACTCCGAAAACTATTGTTCGTCAGCGAATACGTGAAGCTGATCAGAATCTTAAAACTAGAGCACAACAAAAAATCGATTCTCTGACAGGTTAGGGTATAAGAAGAAGAATTGCAAGAAAAAATACCCATTCGGTGTTAAAACATTCAGGTACCCGTGCTAGAACCTCGAGAATCAAGAAAAAACGTACATCCGTAAAACGTCGAAAAACATCATCGAAATCTAGGAAAACACGTAAAAGAAAAATCAGACAAAATATCAAAGTCAGAGATATTTTTACATCATGATACAGAACAGCACCTGGGTGATTTCACAGTTCGACCTTTTTCAGAAAAAACATACTATTCCGTACAAACCTATTGCTTCCTTCGATAACCAGAATGTTACTTCGTTTCTCCAACCTGTATATCTTCGTTTAGAGCTGAAGATGATTAAACAAGATGGATGACGTATGAGAACTTTGCCGTCCGATAAAAAATCGATTCTCTGACAGGTTCGGGTATAAGAAGAAGAATTACAAGAAAAAATACTCATTCGATGTTAAAACATTCAGGTACCCGTGTTAGAACCTCGAGGATCAGAAAAATCAGACAGAATATCAAAGTCAAAAATATTTTTACACAATGATGCAGGACAACACGTGTATGATTTCAGAGTTCGATCTTTTTCGGAAAAAACCTATTCAACAAAATGTCGAAAAAACCTACACTGTTACCTACAAACCTATTGCATCCATCGATAACCAGAACGTGATACCATTTCTCATACCTGCAACAGCAACAGATTTTCTGGATCTTGCATCTGTTTATCTTCGTTTACAGGTGGAGATGGTTAAATAAGATGGGAGTCGTATGAGTGCTTTGCCGACCGATAATGCAACCACAAAAAATTGTGGGGTAGTAAATTATCTCCTAAATACTATATTTTCACAATGTAACGTTGCTATCAACGGTATATCTGTAACAAATGCTGACAACAATTATGCATACAAATCGATTTTTGAGGTACTTCTCAATTACGGTACCGATGCTGCAAATACACATCTTACTAATGCTTTATGGTACCTGGACACACCTGGAAACCAAGATAAAATCACAACCAATAACGAAGGTTTCACCACCCGAAAAAAAAATTTCCAGTACGTTCCGTCATCAGGAAATCCTATGGAAGTAACAGCCGAAATGGAACTTATGGGAAAACTCCACATAGATTTTTTCAATCAGCCTAAATATCTACTCAATGGTGTGGAAGTACGTATCGAACTTATCAAGTCACGTGATGCTTTTTATATCTGGGGAGATCAAGATTCACCTAGCGTACATAAATCACGTCATTCCTAATCCTAGCACCAGTTTGGCTATAGACAGAGCCCTTTCTTATGCTCCTGCACATTATCCGTTCACAAGAAGTATTATCAAGGCATACTCTTACGTTGCAGGAACGCAGCAGATTTCTATCGACAATGCTTTTCAAAGTCCTTTTCCGAATGTTATTATTTTTACTATGGTATCCACCGCCAGCTTTCTCGGAGACAGTAAAAAAAATCCGTTCGACTTTAGAAGTTTTAACCTATATTCTTTCCATCTTGTAAAAAATGGAGAGCTCACGCCTTCTGAACCTTTACGAATCAGTACAGGAGGAAATGGCGGTTTAGTAACACGTGCCTACCAAACTCTCTTTTCCGGCACAGGTATCCATCACAATAATTATGGACATCAGATAACCAGGAAGATGTTTGAAAACGGATCATTTTTTCTAATTTACGACATTACACCAGATTTTTCAGGAAACGATACACACATCAGTCTACAGGAACAAGGTACCTTAGGAGTAGAAATGCAGTTTTCTCCACAACTGTCGGAAAATTTTACCTGTCTTCTGTATGCTGAATTCGAAGTGGCCTTGGATGTGACAAAAGACAGAGGTGTTATCCTTCACTAATAAACCTAACAATTTTACTCTATAAATTTGGTGTGTTCCTGTTTTCTGCCACAGAAACCTACCTGTATCGTAATAGAAAAAGACTACCGTGTTTGTGTACTTTATTATAAACGTATCCGACATGAACACATCACAGATCAGACATATTTTATCTCACAACTGTTCCTCCAAAACAATTTTTTGTGGTGTTTACCCGAGAGATCTTCTGCCTCGAACGTTCTCCACCCCTGCTTTGATAATCGCAAACACGGATACTTCCGATTCCAAAGGAACACACTGGGTTGCTTTCTATTTCGACAAAAACAATAAGGCAGAATATTTTGATTCATACGGTTTCCACCCCTATTACCCAGAATTCATAACATTCTTGAACCGTCATTCCTCTATCTGGACTCACAATAATACCACCTTACAAGGAATATTTGCTACAACTTGCGGACATTACTGTTGTGTATATGCTTATTATAAAGCACATCACGTCACAACCAGGGATTTCATCCGGATATTCCCACCGGGTGTCAGTAAAGATGAATATATTTTACACCGTTTTCGTCAGATCTTCAAATGTTTACCGCATTCAAAGCGTCCTAAAGGAGCACAAGTGTGTCGTTCCATCAAACCAGTTCGGGAGTGTATAAGGTGATTTCTATATAAAATATGTATGATGATTCTGCTCACTCTCAGTATCATCTTGACACCTTTAGTGAAAACATCATGGACCCGGTCAAAAATTCTACAATGGAAAAACATGATCAACTTCTAGACCGTATTACTCATAAGGATGGTGTTTCTAGATGCAGAAAACGTAGACGTCTGTCCCCTACCAAAATTGAGATTCCTGTTATAAAAACTGAACCGATCGAGAGTGAACCGGATGTGACAGAGGATTGTGATTTCATAAAAATACGTCAAGAAAACAGTTCTTCCCAAAATAAAACCGAATGTTCGGAACTGCACAACATAGATGTCTGTTTGGATCTTTATCTTGCAAATATATACTTTCTGAACATCGAAAAAACCAAATATGTAGCAGTAGGATTCGAAAAACAAACACCTTTCAATCTGGTATGGGAGTTTTCGCAACAAGGAAGATTACCCGTACGAATTAATTCTTCACAGATTAGAGAATTGTGTGTTTTGAAATCTGATGTACTTAATTACATCGAAACAGGTCGACGATTTAATTATCTCGTCACAGGGAATGTTACTGTCAGTGCTGTAATTTTTTTCGGAAAACGTTGTATTTCCATGTATCAACATTCCTCACCGGATGCTTTTATTTTTACACCCACGGAACTACATTTATTTTTTTGTGAACTTTTCACACCCTTAAGAAAATTAACGAACGAACGTTATCATAAATTACAGCCACATATACAGACTTTTGTGCATTGTATCGAAAAGAATATGTTTTCAGAAAGAAAAGAAGTACCGGAAAATCTGATAAGCCATTTTCACGTTCTCTGGTACAACGAATTGATGATTGAAATATATCTTCAAAACAATCTTGGACATTCATTGTTATTATAAATAACTTTATTATCCATTATGTATTTTTATTGTAAATATATATCTTTATATGTATATTATTAAATTGTAAATAAAACATTTGAAAAAAGGGTAAACATTTTTTATTTTTCTCTATTACAGTAGAAATGGTACATTTTCCAAACATTTTCAACTGCACAGGTTTTGTTCACATTTTTTGATTCACTATGTTCTCTACATTTCTTTTTCTCTACCGAAAGTTTCACACTCTCCAATTTTGGACACCCAAATTCTTCAATATTATCTACGGTTAACGTACTCATACGTTTTTCTCCGATACATTTTTCCAACCATTTAGCTTTTTCAGTACCTTTAACATACACATTTTCATTTACAAGTACAGAATATAAAAGATCTCCTAACTTCTCATACGGTACCCAACCATTTTCCCAGGAGAGTCCGTGTTTGTTTGCACGGAGCCAATAATTCACACGACGATATTTTTCACTTAACAAATGTAGACCGTATGGAGGTTTTACTAAATAATCAAATGTTCATTCAAAAGGAGACTTCAATATTCCGACTTCTATCCACACAAATTTACCGTCTTTTCCTCGTAAACCTTGAACGTCCAAAAAACATACATCCATTGTTCAACAGGTAAAAACTGTCAATGTATTTTTAATAGATCCACGACATATAGCACACTTATCGAGTTGTGAGGCACAGGATCGACAACTGACAAAATGTCTGCACGGGAGAAACACTATATCGCAAACATTCAAAAAACAGATTTTACAAATCATTACAGAATCTGCATTTTTTTCAATAACTTTTTTTTGCAGAGTTTTCTCTATTAGCACAATATTTACATTCGACCTTATAATGTAGTAATGCAACACTTTGTATAAAACTACAATGGGGCACTGCTGCCAGATGTCTTATAACAGGACAATCTTCCGGTGTCCAATCACAAAATCCATAAAAACAATATGAACACAGTACTCTATCACCGTGGCCTGAATAGTAACATCCTGCAGTCACTAACTCTTCAGGTGTCTGTTGTAATCCTACAGGCCACTTTTCGTAAGTTTTGTATCGAGAATCGACTGATAGGTAGTTATTACAATGCCCCGAAAATCGGTAGCAGGGGTAACTGAACACTTTCATAAATCAGCCAAAGAAAAACAATCTGATACAATAGGTGATGGGGTTCCAGGTATTGGTGATAACGGTACCGGCACAGTATCTTCTACATCACTATCGAACAGAGCTCTGGAAAAACCAAGACGATTCGAAGATACCACTGGAAAACAGGGGTGTCCTTCTAATTTACGTAGTAGAGAACGGTTGCAGATAGTAAACCACAAAATAGTTTTGTTCACTAACACGGCAAGCCAATCTTTCACTCTTTGTTTTAAAGCTTCAAAAATCTCATCTTCATCCTTCCTCTGAATGAGTTCACACGAACATTTGTGACTGGGAAATCCTGTTCTCTCATCCGTAAACTTTTTTCTTTCCACTATCTCCTTCAACGTCTCGCAGGAATGATGGACTGCTTCTCCCGATCTATTGAACAGGTAACATCCGCTCCATGGAGCTTCACGTAGTGCTACGTACATAAACGGGAACTGTTTCAACACTCGTTGTACAGCCTCACGATCGGTATCGATATCGCCGCAGGATTCTATGACTTCCCAAAACTCTTCGTAACTTATCTCGTAGAAATTCAGAGCTTTCTCCGGAAACGTTATGTAATACTCTGCCATTGTGACACACTCTCGTTCTTTTATACCCTTCTTCCTATTACGTCATTTTCCTTAAACATGTCCAAATAAATACTTTTTGTATTCTTAAATTAATAAAACGATCTTTGAATCAAATGAGTCAGCAACATTTTCCCGGCTTCTCAAAGACAGGTTGTTGACCTCTATACTGAAGCGTCATTAAATTCGAAAACCTAAATCAACCTCTGTACCGAAAAACAAACATAATAAAATAAAAAAACAACAGTAAAACATTCCCCATCCGTTATCTATAACCTTTTAACCTCTATCTCAAATTCCACACATTTTTGGAACCCTGCCAAATAATAACAATGCCTGCTTGTTCACTCGAAAATTAACCCGAGCAGGGAATTTCCGGTCACGTGACTTTCACGTGATTTTGGCGGGAAATTCTCAGAATCGACCCGAATCAACAATTTCCTATCACGTGAATTTCACGTGATTCACACAACATTTTCTAAACCTCAACCTCTTATCTATAACCTTTCACCTTTCACCTTTCTCAGACAACACTTTATTCATCATTCAACTGACTCAGTAATTTCCTGTCGAAATCAAGCTCGGGAATTTCCCGTTACGGGGTCAAAAAACTCTTCAACCAATCAAAACACAAAACACCTATGACGTCATCATCTCCTCATCCAAACAACCAATCAAAACTCTCACCCATATCTCAAACCCCGCCCATTTCTGGCCGAACTCCAAATCCAAACAATGCTTGCTTGTCCACTGCCCTTTATCATCAATTGATCTTTCATCGATCTTTGATCTTTCCAATCAATTGATTTATCGGCCCATATCCGGGACCATAACTACTGTGACACTAAAATAAAGCATAATATGCAATATTGACATTTGTGCATAATGTTAGTGTTGTTAATATTAATGTTATTATTCCTCACTTTTTATTTGTTACTATTGTTAATAAAGAATAGTTTCAAACAAGAAGAATTGAGTATTCCTGAGCTAACAATTCTAGCTTCCTAACATGAATGCGCTTCTTTATTTATGCTTTGTGAGCTTTGTTATATTCTTCAGCCCAAACTGTGTCATACACACAGCAATTCTGGGCTGTCAGCATAATCTACTGACACAGTGAAGTGCTGACTTTCATTTGATTGATGAGTTTGCTTGATTCTATGCTTTTCCATACATGGTTCCCAAGGACACACAAATTCTGTGGAGTAAGCATATACGCGATGTACGCTGTTTCAATTATTCAACATATATCAGAACGGAATGAAAAGGAAAATACTTCCAACAGTCATATCTACAATATGCAGATGATTGATTGATTTGTTGTTTTATGTCCACTTTATGCACAGTAAGGCTAATCGGGACTGGACCTACAGTTTAAAGTTGGATCCGAACCACTATGTGCCTCCACCGGGTATCAAACCCGGGACCCCTTGATTACAAGGCGACGACGTTACCACTGCGCCATCGGGGAGGACAAATATGCAGATGATATCTGTATCTATATGTCCACGACACAAATTCATACCGATTTTCCTGTTATTGCCCGCGGATTGAAATTGTTCCATACACCACTGTTTCCATTTATCCTGAAATAAGACCACTTATGTCTCCATATTTCTATCTGAATTTCTCGCTTTTATAGCGGAAGTTTGTTGATTACGGCTAAGCGACTTTCAACTATCTGAGGTAACCAAGGAGAGAATTGAGCTTTCTGTCTTTCTGGCTATTCATAATTCACAGGTAAGATATTACGATTATTCTTTAATTTTTATCAATCCTTTTAACTTATAATTTTCTTTAATATTTACAGCGTAACATATTTATCAAAATATAATTTACATGCGTTCATACTGATCTTCATAACATGTTAAGATTGGAAATAGACCTTAGTATAGGAGCGTCCTGAACATATGAACATAATAAAGCGGCGTTCCTATAGGAGAGTCCTTTTAAAAGTAACGCTCATAGAGGGGTACCTGTCATATGTTTCCAATAGAAGTCATCAATAGTTACTTTTACAATTGTTTTACGAAACTTAAATTGTTAACTTAAAAATTTGTAACTTGGGGGAAGAGCTAAATTCGACAACTCCCTTTCAAACTATGTGTCTCTCTGTATACTAAGATGAAAGGACTTTCATGGAATCGTCTAAGACAATGGAGCTGTTGCATACCAAATTTATAACATCCAATTTATTGCAATTGGTTGCTTCTAATTACGTCCAAACATTTCAATGTTTTGCGTGGATTCATAGATTCATTTGTAACCTGGTAGTCGAGCTAGATAAACGTTGTTGTCGATGGAATGAGCGTGGAATGGCAGAAAAGGATTGGTTAATTGCATTCAGAATTTTTGGGTGCGTCAACACCTGGGTTATTTACGCTCCTTTCATTTTATGGGGTCCATCCTCATATCGTAACTATAATCAACATATGTATCTGAGAAATCAGATGCCAGAGAATGAATCAGATGCCAGCATATCGCCGGCTGAATGCTATGTTGTCGCATGTCCATCTGCACTGACTTTGCAGGAGAGCTGATAAAAGTTCGGCTTTTGCGGATTTGGAATACACTACAAGATTTGCGCAAACATTATGTTAATGTTGCTAATTCACACTACTTGACACATTTACCTGTAAGGAACACGATTAACATCATCAACTCATTTCCGTCGAAGAATGGAGATACCACAAAACCGTATTCAGCTGGTGATCTGCAACGTATCGTGCTGACATAAGAAAGTTTTTTTTAAAATTAAAACAATTCGAGCATAACTGAATTCATGTTCCATCATTTTTTATTTGCTGTAATGATATTATTACTATATGAAGACTTATATTAAGTATTAGAAACATAAGTAACACTCATATAAGTCTTCACATATGTATTTTATTACGATTTATGATCATTGATTCCATTAAAATTTCTAGCGGAAAGTAACTAGAAAAGTAATTCAAAGTTACTTTTCAAGCAACAAAAACTCTGGTTGAGTTACTTTCTGTTAGTAACTGTAACTCAGTTACTTTTGAAAATTAACTTTGTGAACATTTTTTTATACATAGTAACATAGTAGCAGAGGAGTTGGCGAGTACATTTTCCAATTCCATTACAAAATATTAACGTGCCGTGCCTCGCGCTTAGGAAGTATATTTCCGTCTCATGATCCAACACAATATCTGTCACAGCAGATATCCTTCTGATCAAGCAGATATTCTTGCAAAGGATGCGACGACAATCAGTACAAAACATTGTATTTCATTATTCTCTGCTTCGGATATAATGGTGGTTATGACGCATTTAAACATCTACTGACAGCGTTCGTGGGTGTGTGTGTGTGTGTTACCCAAGCGGTAGTGACGTAATGTTGCATTGCGTGAATTACATTATTATATAAGTTGCTTAATGTCAAATCACGAACTATCTTACGCAATCAAGTAAATTTCCGGCATTTTTACTCACAGGTCTCCCTGAACATGCATGTAAATTTCTTTCGAGGAAAAACCCAATAATTTCTGAGTAACGTCAATGTTAAATTTTCAGGTGTTTGGAAAACGAGTTATGCTATCTATCGACTATATTTTTAAAATGATATATGGACCTTCAAAGACACTCATTTTGTAGGTCAGGTTCATTCGGAGTTAAAAATCTAAAATGAACATTTGAAAACTTTTGAATGCGTCATCCATTTTGTTTGTTTTCAATAATATATATATATATATGTGTTCTATTTTTAGAAAATGGGGGATCACCATGATGAATTTTTGCTCAATAAGGTATTTTTCTTTGCTATTTTCAGTGAAACTCATTAAAGGACAATATTTAACTGCCATCATGTTCATCCAGAGCTTCAAACATGGCGGTTTTTGTGTTTTTTCAGTTTCCGGTCAATCTTTCCACCTTAATAAGTTGGACATTAATAAATTGAGAAACTTGAGATTTTAATCTAGTACTCTCTATGTAGCTCTAAACCAAACTGCTAAATACAGCAACTGTAGACTTGTTATTTTCCAGGCTGTAAGGCAGTGAAGTTTGTTGAGTCAGATGTCACCGTGAATTTTTCCTATTTTTAGCCAAAATTGGGAAGAAAACTACGGAGCTTGGAGTTAAATTGACTTCATTTTTTTAAATATACACAAAAAGTTGTATAAGAGATGTCATTTTTGGACCTCTGAGACCATTTATGGCTAAACATGTCTTCTGGTAACGTTGCCAGAACAGTGTCTCCGGTGAGGTGTCTCAAGGTGAGGGCATTTTGGGCAAAGTATAGAAGATACTGAGTTAAAATTTTGCATAATTTCATTTAGGCCTCAGACCATCTGAGATGGTGAGGCGGGAACCATCTGATCA
>NW_028143833.1:0-28481 GCF_977018435.1 Lepisma saccharinum
GAAAGTGACTCAAATTATCTACTTTTCCTTGTTTTCCCATTTCTTTCTTCAGTATGGCTGCTGAACAGCAGCCATACTGAAGAAAGAAATGGGAAGGGATGAAGAAAAGGGATGGGATGAAGAAAATCAAGACAAGGAATGATGTGGTGATAGAGCAGGCAGATAAAGGAGGAGCAATTGTGGTGATGGAAAGAGAATGGTACGAGAGGAAGTTTGAAGACCTAAAAGAAAATGGATATGAGGAGATTTGTGGAACAGGTGAAGAACAAACTATAAAAGAAAGAATCATAAAAGACTGTAGGAGGAGTGGATTCAAGAAATGCATAAAGGAGACAGGAAGACTACCAAGTTTGAAAGGCTTTCCAAAGATACACAAAGAGGAGATAAAGTTAAGACCAGTAATGAACTGCAGAAACAATATTTTGGAACCCTTAGAAAAGAAATTAAAGAAAGTTATTGACGTGTTAGTAACACAGCAAGATAGCAGAGCAGTTAAGAACAGTGAACAAGTAGTAGACCTCATAAAAGGACTTAAGTTAAATGAGATGAAGACGACAATGTTTAGCTTAGACGTGAAAAGTATGTTCCCGAGCATCAAGAGGGGACACGTTTTGGACATTATTGAAAAGAGAATGGGACAAGAAATTATAGGAGAATTTGATAGTGAAAGGGTAGTGAAGGCGCTGGAAACCATTTGGAATAACGGTTACAGTATAATGGGAGATAAAATAATGTTAATGAGTGAAGGACTAAATATAGGTTCCAGTCTAAGCCCAGCATTGGCTGAATTGGTTACGAATGAATGATGTACGACTTAAGAGAGAGAGAAATGCAATATTTAAACACACGAGAGAAACAGGACATGACATAGAGTGGGATGAGGCTAAGCAGATAGGAAGGGAGAAGAGAATGCTAGTGAGAAAATGGAAGGAAGCCAAGGAAATAGAGAAGAAAGGTGAAGAAGACACAATGAACTGGAATGGGGGACTGAAGTTAAACAAAGAATGGAAGAAGATGTTGGAAAGAGTGGAAAGGACAAGAGAGAAAGAGGAGAGGAGAAGGAAGAAAAATGAAGGGAAAAGAGCGTGAGATTAAAAGTCCAACCACATTCTATATGGAAGTATTTGTGTTTAGCCTTTTTAGGTGAAAGTAAAGTTGGCAAGTGAAAGTCATCTGCTAGAAAGTTCCAAACAACTTTCTAAATAGTCTGGAGGGAGTAATGTTTGTGTATATATAATGCCCTTTTGTTGTATCTGGTTACTTTTGTACTTGATACAGAGTCTGAAGAAGACCTTGCTAGAAGGTTGAAACGTTACGTTAGTTTATTTTTTTAATAAAATAAATTACTGCCTTGGTCAGCATATTTAGTTTTTCATAATCATGGAAACAAGGCTTAATGATGTTATAACTCTGTATTTAGAATTCTAAACACCTTACTGCAAAGGAAGAAAGTGCTACTGCATTGTAATTAGAAAATCCAGTTTCATTCAATGCATTCTTTTGATCATTTTAAAACAGCTCGGTTTTGTTCCTCTTTGCTCCAGAAGTATCAGCAGAACTGTCCCTTTTCCTCGTAAGAAGAGAAAACGTCTTAGATATTTCATAATAAGAGAGAATGCATGCATTTATATACTCTACAATTATGTTCTGTATATCGTGAAAGCTTTCAGTGGTGCCAACTTATATGGGCCTGTGAGCTAGAGCCAAACCAAATAACTTGCCATTTAGGAATAAAATCCCGCTCTTAAAAACAAAAATTTCATCATTATACATTTAAAGAATTTTCGGTGGGAAAAGAAATCGGATGATTTCAAACCAAGGTGATTCTGTAAGTATTTTGAATTCTGATCACGGAAATGACAGCCATTTTTTTTTTCATCATGTCAAATTTTTTCACAATTTCACAACCAAGTTCTCATATTTGCCATTCCATTACGCCTATTTACAGAACGCAATAAAATGAATTTAAGCTAAGGAAATTTCGGATGTTTACAAACCAATAGGTGCTTGTGGAAGTATTTTGAATGCTGATGACGGATGTGACTTAAATTTCTTCCCATGCCCCTCTGAATGTTTTCCTAGAAAAGGATTTTTCTCCATGTCATTAAGTATAAGTGTTGCCCAAATGAAACTAAGACTTTTGTCGTAGCGCCGTAGCTTAACTACGCAGATCTTGGTGTTTGCTCTGATAGGTGGCGTTGTATGTAAGGAAGCATACCTGGTATGGTCTGACCGCGCAGTGTGTTGTTTACATGTGCAGAAGCACGTTCAGAACATGGATTCGTCCAAAGGGACCCAGCGACCAGTTACTCAATTTTTGAAGGCAGAAGGTTTTAGTGGAGCCGAAATTTATCGTTGTATGAAGAATGTGTCTATCACGCAGCACAGTGTTCAGATGGTGTGGTGAGTTTCGTGGCGGACGTGTGCGCACTGAGAGCATGCCTAGAGCTGCGGCTTCCGCTGGGAAGTCCTCGACCATCCTCCCTACAACCCTGATCTCTCGCCCTGCAACTACCACATCTTCGGCCCACTAAAAAAACATCTGAAGGGCCGCCGGTTCACCAACGAAGCTGAGGTCCGTGACGCCGTTGAAGATTGGTTCCGCGTCAACCACGGACGTTCTCAGCTCAGAGTATCCATACCCTTGTGATGCGTTGGGACACTTCCTTGAACAGCCAAGGTAACTATGTGTAGATTGTATGTCACCCATGGATCACTTTTACTTTCTGTATGTTCATATATTTCAACCAATAAATCATTACAGAAAAAAACTAAGAGTCTCACTTTCATATGGGCAACCCTTATACAATGAACTCACCATATTATAACCTTGAGTTTTGGACGTTTTGTGAAGGAACTTTTTATGACGGGTTTCGAAAATGGAACTTACGTAATCAAAGTTTACAATTTTCATGAAATTAAGGCAGTTTGCTGTTTTCTGAAAAATGGGTGAAAATGGATTTCATTTTTGGAATCAGCATGCCGAAGTTATTCAGAGACAACAGTCATCTTCGAGTCATCCAAACTCATGGCGACTGGTGTTATCACAACTTAATTGAGTGTTATCAAAAATCTTATAATCTCCAATATGATATGTGTCAGTGACCTATATTATATAAACTATCCGTGCTCACTTTGATACGCTTTGTTTATTTTGACCATATGAAATATTTTATTTGTTTTCTGTTAATTTCACATTTGATTTGTTAGTTTCAATACTGTTGTTTGATATTTTGATATTGGCTTAAATTTGTAATTTTTGCTGTACATTTGTTACACGCAATATCGGAAGTGGAAGTCATTTCCGGTTTGTGAAGATGTGTAGAACTGTCCAATCTTTTATTGATTCGGTTGCGAGGACAACAGTGCGAAAAAAGAAAATAATAAGTTGAGTTGCGGAAGATGACGTCTATTTTGTGAAAAACGCTGTTTTAAAGAAAAAAGCAGCAACTTAATTCAAAAGTGATTGTGTTGGTGAATATTGTTATTAATTAGCAGTGATTGTTTAAAGGTAAAATGTTTTATTAAATTTGTAAAATAGTAAGAAGCTATTCTTTTTGTTCAAACCGTTTCGTCCTGAGAATCCAGTGTAGTATACATTAAGGTGAGTCTCATAACTCCGCCGCACAGGGAGATTGGGTAGCTACCGTGACGTAGTAATCCGTGATCCAGTGGCGAACACAAGAAAGGAACGTCACAGGTAAATTTGGCGCTCAACGTGAAGGCATCGATGATGTAAAAGGATAAATTGTAACTGTAATATCGTGTGAAAAAAACGTGTGTTTTGTGCCGTGTGAAGTCATGAGGAAATTGTCGAGCGTTACAAAGTCTGATGTAAGTCATGTGATCGATTTTGCAGAGATATCAGGGTATGAGTAGGAGAATTTTGAGAAGCCAGAGCAAGAAGAAAATGGATAAATTGAGTTGTTGTGATGATAAAGATAAGCCCTTGGACGAAATATTTCAGTGCAGGAAATGCGAGGCGTATTTCCATTTAGGGTGTGCAAATTTGCCAATATCCAGAGAATTTATTCCTGATGATGACTTAGTTTGTAAAAATTGCAAATCGCATAGTGCTACTTTAAATATGGAGGTACTTTGTGGATGGTTAAAGAGAATTGAAGAAGGAAGGAAAGAAGATCAGAATGAATTGAGGAAGATCATTGAAGAAGGAAGGAAAGAAGATCAGAATGAAATGATAAAGAGGTTTGAGAAAATGGAAGAAGGAAGGCTAGAAGATAAGAATGAATTGAAGAAGATCATTGAAGAAGGAAGGAAAGAAGATCAGAATGAAATGATAAAGAGGTTTGAGAAAATGGAAGAAGGAAGGCTAGAAGATAAGAATGAATTGAAGAAGATCATTGAAGAAGGAAGGAAAGAAGATCAGAATGAAATGATAAAGAGGTTTGAGAAAATGGAAGAAGGAAGGCTAGAAGATAAGAATGAATTGAGGAAGATGATAGAAGAAGGACGGAAAGAGGATAAAAAGGAACTGATGAAGATTATTGAAGACGGAAGAAACGAAACTAAAGTAGCTTTCAGGAACTTAGAGGAGGTATTTAGGAATGATAAGGAGGAAATGATGACGAGAATGAACGCAGACCGAGAAGAATTGATGAAGAAGATTGAGGATGAGCGGAAAGATGATAAAAATGAAATGATGAAAGTAATAGAAGACAGAAGACAAGAAAACAAAGAAGAATTGGAAGCTGTGCGATGTGATTTGTTAAAACAAATTGATGAAGGGAGAGATGCTCTAAATAAGATAGAAGAAGTCTGGGAAGTAGACAGACGAAAAGTAATGAATGAAATGGACACCGTAAGGGCAAGGATAGAATCCGTCGTGGATCAGCAAAGTACTTCAAGGAATTTGTGTATGCAGGACAGTGAGAAGATGAATAAAGAAATTAACCAGAAGTTCTACTTTATGGAGGAATTCCTTTTAGGGAAGTTGGAGAGATTACATTTAGAATCTGTGCAAGGAAATCCAGGAATGACTACTGGAAATACTGACAGATCTGTGGAAAATATTCGATGGGTGAGAGATGATAATGACCCTTTGATTTCCGGTATATCTTCAACAGAATCTGTATCTTCTGCTGAATTGTTGACTAAAAGGAACCGTAAGAGGAGAAGACGTATCCAAAGTACAAAAGGGATACCCAGAGAAGATATCGATAAATCTCCTGATGTCTCTCATAGTCCATCTCACACTGGACATTTTTTTAGAATGTCGGATATTAACTCTCTGAGCAAATTTACCGGAGAAATAAATTCCATATCAGCGGAGCGTTATTTGGAAGAACTGAAAACGTCCATGGACATAATGAAAATGCCTATGCACTATAGATTAAAGGTGCTTCCTTCTGTAATGAAAGGGAAAGCTAAAGCCTGGTTTATTGCCAACGAGAGAAGGTGGAAGTCTTTTGAACAGTTTTGTTCCGCTTTTAAAAAAACAGTATGCCTCTGCAGAAGCGAAGCAGAGAGAGATCCAGATTTTAAGAAACAGAAGATATTCCAAATCCTCAGGTCTTTCTATGGAGGATTATTGTTGGGATGTCTACGGGTCATACTGTAACTTGGTCGAACGTGTGGACCAAACAGAAGTGTTAAGTTTAATTATTCATCAGCTCCCATACAGAATACGGCAGCTAGTATTGACAAGAGATCCTCGAAACATTGACCAGTTGACCAACTTCTTGGGGAAGTACGAAGCCTCAGAACAGATAGATGGGTGGAGAGGCGACGGTAATAAAGCAGAAGAAAGGAGACCTAACCAACCTCGAGTTCGCAGAGTACAGATGACAACTTCTACTAATAATCCTGGAGGATCCCGCAGCGCAGAGAGCGGAAATGGGAAAGAACCAATCACCAGAGAAGGACAGCGATTCCCGGGTGGAAGGTGGAAGAATAGAAACTGGACAAGTAACAGACTTTATAGAAGGACTACGCCGTACACAAATAGTTGGAGAAGAGATCAAATAGCTCCGGAACGAAAAGAGTGTGCAATACAGACAGAAGAGCTACCTTCCAGTAATCTTAGAGTTACAGCGTCGCCATGGGAAATTAACTGCAATGAAGTTCTGGGTTTAGCCCAGCGCCCGTTGTAAGCGGTACTCTTACGCTTGCAATGAAGGGCATGCAAGTACAAGAAAGCGACGAAAGTGAAGACCCATTCCTAACAGAACATCCGTTAGAAGTATTGTACTTGAATATCGAAGCCACTCCTCTAAATTATTTAAAAATTAGAAAGACGATAATGGAAGAAGATAGGGATAATGTGAAGAAACCTGAAATTTCAGTCGAGGTATTAGGATTCCAAATAAAATGTACTCTGGACACGGGTAGCGAATGTACCCTTATGAATTATAATATTTGGCTTCAAGTACGAGAGCGATTACCAGGTCTTAAATTGCAGAAGTGTCCAGGCGTAATATTAAAAGATTTTGCTGGAAAAGAAAGATCACGGATAGCTGGATGTAGGCGAATAAATTTTGAAATTGGCGGTTTTATATTTGAAGATTTGGTATATGTGGTCAAGTGCTTAGAAGCTGACTTATTATTTGGTTATCCTTTCCTTCGAAGATACAAAGCCACTCTGGATGCAGGCGCAGAAAAATTGTATCTGATCAATGGCGGACACACAGTAGAGCAACATTTACTTCCTAACGCTGGAGATTCAGAGAAGGGCGAGTCGCGGGAGAAGACAGCCTTAATACAGTGTACGAAAGCGGAGGAAGAAGCTAACGCTGATGAGTGGACTGCAACAGAATCAGACATAAGAGATAAAGCCTTTGCTTCAGATGTTTTGAGAGTTGAGGAAAAGGAGCAGCTATTTAATTTATTATTGAAATATAGAAGAATATTCGCCGACAAACCAGGATTATCTAGGAATTCTATCTGTGAAATAAATTTGACCAGTGAAGAACCTGTTTTCTCCAATCCTTATCCTGTTCCGTTGTCCAAGAGAAAAAAGCTGGAAGAAGAATTATTGAAGTGGCAAGAGTGGGGAGTAATTATACCCTGCAATTCACCATATTTAAATCCCTTATTAGTAGTGGATAAACCGGACGGGTCGGTTAGACCCTGCATTGATTTTAGAAAACTAAATAAACAAATTGTAGCTCCCAGGAGTACAGTACCTCAAATTCAGGAAGCTCTACAGAAATTTAGAGGGAAGAAGTATTTCTCCTGTTTGGATCTTGCTTCAGGATATTTACAAATTCCAATTAATAAGAAGCATCAAATATACACAGCCTTTACATACAACGGAAGATCTTGGTGTTTTACGAGAATGCCTTTCGGTTTGACCAATGCTGTAGCTGTATTTATGTATTCCATGCACAATTTGTTTAATCCATCTACTGAGAAATTCTTGACAGTTTATATAGATGATCTTTTGATATTTGATGAAACGATTCACAAACATTTTCAACACTTATCATAAATAAATAAATAAAGGAAAGACCTTTTATTTAAGAATTCTAGAGGTAAAAAGAAATTCCATTGTATAGTGGTTCCGCATAGTTTAAAGGATAAAGTGTTGGAGGCTGAACATGATAACACTGGCCATTTTGGGTTTACAAAAACTTATCAGAGAGTAAGAAAAAGGTACTTCTGGAAAAATATGAAGTCTGACATTTCACGATATATTCAAGAGTGCTTGATATGTTCAAAGAACAAGCCCGATAAGCTTGGGATATGTAGAGAGAGATTGACCACGACCCAAAAGAAACCACATGAAGTTCTGTCAATAGACATCATTGGCAAACTACCTAAGTCTTCATCGTTCTACTATATCCTGACCTTGATTGATGTAGGAACCCGATACTTAACAGTCTATCCGTTACGAACAGCCACTACTGGTGAAATTATTAGGAAGTTAGAGCAGGGATACTTCACCCATTATCCGAAACCTAAGTATGTGCTGTCCGACAGGGGAAGTCAATTTCTATCCAAGCAATGGCTACAATTTATGGAAAACCAGTCTGTTAGACCCATCAGGACCACTCCTTATCACCCAGCAAGCAATCCGATTGAGAGAAGCAATCAGGAAATTGTAAGACTTTTAAGGACGTTTTGGCAATCGGAAACACGACTCCTGGTGCAAACAAGTGAGGACTGTCTGTTGGCTCATCAATAATTCTATATCCGAGGCTACCGGTTATGCCCCAGTGGAGTTATTTTATAATCGACCTGTAGCAGCTAACTTACTGCAGGAATTAGACTGGCCTGAAGACAGTGAGTGGAAGACTCTAGCCTGGGAAACCAAATTATTCATCGCAGAAAGTCGAAACAGCCGACAGAAGAACAAAAAGAACATACGGATCAATCCCCATTCGTTCACACTAAAAGAAGGAGATCTGGTTTTAAAAAGGAACCACCGGTTAAGTTCAGCTAAAGATAAAGAAATATCCAAGTTCTTTGAATACTTCGTTGGCCCGTATGTAGTTGAGGATGTTAAGCACAACACAGCTAACTTGCTGGATCCTTGGAAGGACAAATTAATAGGAAGGGAAAATTTTTCCAACCTGAAGAAAATTAATTGTTCACCCGAAAGAAGACAGGAATTATTGCAAAGATGGCATCACCAGATCAAAAAGGACTAATTTTCGTAGCAAAGAAAATTTCGTACATAAACATTACCTCAATTTTCTTTGTTTGTATGGGAGGAGAACTTGATACGCTTTGTTTATTTTGACCATATGAAATATTTTATTTGTTTTCTGTTAATTTCACATTTGATTTGTTAGTTTCAATACTGTTGTTTGATATTTTGATATTGGCTTAAATTTGTAATTTTTGCTGTACATTTGTTACACGCAATATCGGAAGTGGAAGTCATTTCCGGTTTGTGAAGATGTGTAGAACTGTCCAATCTTTTATTGATTCGGTTGCGAGGACAACAGTGCGAAAAAAGAAAATAATAAGTTGAGTTGCGGAAGATGACGTCTATTTTGTGAAAAACGCTGTTTTAAAGAAAAAGCAGCAACTTAATTCAAAAGTGATTGTGTTGGTGAATATTGTTATTAATTAGCAGTGATTGTTTAAAGGTAAAATGTTTTATTAAATTTGTAAAATAGTAAGAAGCTATTCTTTTTGTTCAAACCGTTTCGTCCTGAGAATCCAGTGTAGTATACATTAAGGTGAGTCTCATAACTCCGCCGCACAGGGAGATTGGGTAGCTACCGTGACGTAGTAATTCGTGATCCAGTGGCGAACACAAGAAAGGAACGTCACAACTTCGTTATTAGGAAAGCAAGCGAGGACAGATAGACACTGTGCGAATGCAGCTTTTTCCTTTGGGGGTGGGTGGATGCCCACTCAATGCGGAATTTGCGATTTCATTTCGGTAGGTAAGTTACTTTTATTTTGCATATGGAAATTTGTGTGCAGTCAGTAAACTAAATTATTGCCTTGCGGTGCCTTAGAAAAATGGTTCTAACCTAGGTCATTGGATCTGGTAATAATACTTAAACGTAAAATAGAAACAGTAAATTTACATTCTAAGAAAACACACACGCACACGCACAAAAGGAGCTATGGAGCTAGTAACACTGAATACTTGAGCAAATTTCTATTGTCAAGATCAAACATAATGTCAAATCTACAAGGGTCGTTCAAGGTTGACCGGGACTTTTATTTCTGCAGAGGAAATAGGTAGCAGAAGAAACACCAAACTATGTCAGTTTTTCAAAGTATTCTCCGTGCGCGCCGAGGCACCGTTGCCATCGTTCTGGCAGCTCCCGAATTCCTTTGGCGTAGAAAGAACTTGGTTGTTGTCGTAGCCACTGGAGGACATCGCTCCGCAGTGCTTCGTCTGTCGTGAATTTCTTCCCTCCCAGATGGTCCTTAAGGGGTGCAAACAAATGATAATCACTGGGGGCTAAATCCGGACTGTAGGGGGGATGGGGCAGAACTTCCCAGCGCATGTCGGCCAGAGTTGTTGTTGTCACATTGGACGCGTGAGGGCGGGCATTGTCATGGAGAAGAATGACATTTCCAGACAACATCCCAGGTCTTTTCTTGCGAATGGACTTTCGTACAGCACCACTCAACAATGTGGAGTAATACTGGGCATTAATCGTGCTCCCTTTGTCCAGAAAATCCACATGGATAACGCCCTTCATGTCCCAGAAGTCACTGGTATGACTGCAGTCGGGCGAATGTGTCCATGCGCTTCATTTGTCACCAGCTCCCGTCCTTCGCGAAACTGCTCACACCATTCGTACACTCTTGTCCGCGACATCGTTTGTTCACCATACTGTGCTTGCAATCGTCTGAAAATCTCAGCTGGTTGCACTTTCTCCTTCACGAGAAATTTGATTACACACCGGAGCTCCACAGCCACAGACACACTGCTTGCCGCCATGTTCGCTGCAACTGCTGCAAATGCGCGAAATACGTCATGCCGGGCGCTAGTTACTCGCGAAGGAATACATTACGTCACCCGCACGTTTCATCATGATCCGGCTATTCATCGATTTTTTACGTACGAAAATCCCGGTCAACCTTGAACGACCCTTGTACCTACAAGTTTCTTGTGAACACTGTAATGTATGTAAACTATCAGCCTTATGGAATGAAAACTTAAATGAAAAGCAGCCAGCTGTTGTCTCGCCTGGGCGAGGTGGTTAGTTGCAGAACGGTGTCCTTCCTTAATCCACAAGGCTGCATACTGTTTGGCAGGGAAATTCTTGATGACTTGGTCATTCATGGTCACGAATGATTTTTCAGTTGTTCTTGTTTCATAGTTAAGAAACGGTATACTTCTTGCTTTCAATCCCTTTCTTTTTGAGAGGACCGGAACCTTTCTACTTGCACAATTTAAATTCGGTCCAAGTTGCGTATTGTTTCATTGAAAAAAGGTTCCTGGACCGTATTAAATTGACACGGAATAAATGTTCCTGGACCGTATTTAAATTGATTCGGTAAAAGGGTTCCTGGACCGAATTGAAATACTTTACAGATAAAAAGGTACTTTACGGTCCACAATCCATTTACGCTTACTCATTTTCACTCCTGGACCGGAATTGAATTTATTTAATATTCCTTGATCGTCAACAACCCTGATAAAAACATTCACGACAGGGACAAAAATAATTATCCTTTCCCGGGGATAAAATTTTCTGTGAGTGGGAAACCCCTGGAATGCTCGCCGTTAATTCGCACACTGCCGATAGGCACTAAAGACTCATAAAATAGGCAGGCAAAAAGTACCGAAGAAAACAAACTAGGCACTAAAAATGGATTTTTTGTCACTTTCCTGTATTAGGTACTGAAAAGGCAGTTATCTTCGACATAGGCACTTATGGGACTAAAAGTTGCCAAATAAAAAAACAACAAACCCCTCCACCAAAAAAAACGGTCAGTATATAATTCATGTATTCTTCTCAGATACCTCTTGTAAACGTACAAGCCTAAATTCTTTGGCCAAAGAAAAAATGTATTGTAGGTCAAATCGTTGGCCTACTCATTACATATACAGGGTAGAACGGAATCTACCGACAAACTTTCACAGGTTGTTCAGGGATGTTGGCTGAGTGTTTTGATATGAAGAACTCATTTATTTATTTATTTATTTATTAAACACTACAGGCAAATGCCCAGTTACAGTGTTTTGAGGTTAACTGAGTTCAGTTTACATACATATTGACAAAACAAGTAATTAAGAATTGGAAAGAGAAAACAACAAAGACAAGGAGAAAAGAACTACGTATAAGACGGAACAGAATAATCATTACATAACAACAATATATAATATACAAGGGTGGTATATCATAAAGTATACAACATATTTGGTAACAATGCTATTATACAGGGTTCACATAATATGTTTGCTTTTAGGTCTAAATAGACCAATGTCAGGAGTATAATTAGAGACTATATTGTACAACGCGCACATCCTCCTCTTGGGATCCGTTTCGGCCATCCTGGTTCTACCGAGTGAAATTTGGAAGAGGTCATTTCTGTGTCTTAATTTTGAGTATGGAAGATGAAAGTTTATTTTTGCGAGAAGTGCGGAGGAGTCTGTTTTTCCATTGACAAGTTTCGAAAGGAAGGTTAACTGGTGCACCTGTCTTCTTTTTTCAAGGGACGGGGCACTCAGCATGTTGCGTAAGATGTCACCCGAAGTGAATTTTGGATAAATGCCATCTAATTTATATACTAAATACCTTAAGAATTTATTTTGGAGTTTCTCTATTTTTTCGATTTCGTTTATAAATAACGGGTCCCAAACGACTGAGGCATATTCAAGTTTTGATCTGACAAATGTATAGTAAAGTAGCAAAAAGGTTTCTTTTTTCTTAAACTGGCTACACATTCTCATCACAAATCCTAGGTTCCTGTGCCCTTCACTGAGGATGCGCGCAGTGTGTATCTGGAAATTTAAAGCTTTGTCAAATGTGACTCCAAGATCAGTTACAGTATTCTCTCGTAGGATTTCTACGTCGGAAATGTTATATGAATATTGGATGCGATGTTTTTTACGTGTGAATGATACTACTTTGCATTTCTTGAGATTGAGATTAACCTTGTTGTTTTTGCACCAATCAAGTACTTCGTTAAGTTCGTCTTGTAATTTCGTGCAGTCGTGATCGCTTTTAATTTCTTTGAAAATTTTAACATCGTCAGCAAAGATTAATTTTTTGGAGTTTTTTAGTGCATCTGGTAAATCGTTAATGAAAATCAAGTACAGCAGGGGGCCTAGGTTCGAACCTTGGGGGACACCGGAGCTGGCTACGTAATAGGAGGATCTTAGTCCTTGGTGCATGACATATTGTCGTCTATTCTGTAAATATGAAGCAAGTAGTTTTATAAGTTGCGGGGAGAGGCAGGTGTAGGCTAGTTTCTGAATTAAAGTATCGAGGTGTACCGTGTCGAAGGCCTTTGAGAAGTCCGTGTATATTACATCGACTTGTCCTTTATCGTCAATTGTTGACGTAACGTAATTTGTTAATTCGACGAGATTAGTCACAGTTGAACGGTTTTGTACAAATCCATGCTGGTGTGGAGAAAGGATAGGTTTGACATGCGAGTAAATATGATTATAAATTATTTGCTCAAAGAGTTTAGCTGGAGCTGACAGTTTCGCGATTGGTCTGTAGTTACTTATGTCTGTCTTGTCTGCTGCTTCGGGGATTGGACAAATCTCCGTCGTTTTATAACTTGCGGGGAATTTTTCTGTTTTCAAGATTAAATTAAAGAGGGTGTGGAGAGGGAACTTGAGCGCCTCTGAGCAACCTTTAATAACGTAAAGGGGGGGGATTAGGTCCGGTCCAGCTGCTCTTTTTGGTTTGAGTTTCTTGATGGCTTTTTCGATTTCTCTTAGGGATATTTCTGGGATGCTTAAGAGACTAAGTTGGGATTTCGGGAGCGCGTTCGTACGTGTGGTTTCGTAAGAGGATGGTTCCGCGGAAAAGACAGATTCGAAATATGTAGCATAAACATTCTGGATGTTATTGTTATCAATAGGGTCGCCATTGAGTTTGGTTGGTTGGGCTGGTGGATTCTTCCTTTGATTCTTAACTAAAGACCAAAAGTGATTTGGTTCGCGAGTCAGATTAGCTTCGCAGCTGTTAAGGTAGTTTTGGTAAGCTTTGTTCATTTCCGCTTTTAATTTCGTTCTTAGAGCTTTAAAGTTAGCTTCATGATACCCTACATTCCCTTGTTTTTGTTTCCATTTTTTATGATGGTGTGACTTGATCTTTATACCTTTTATAATATCTAGCGTGAACCAACATGGGTACTGATTAGAATAAGTTGAGCGGGAGAATGGGACGCATTCATCAAATATACACTTAATTACAAGTATTTCATAAAATTTGTCCACTGTAAGATTGATATCATTGTATTTATGTAATTGTTCCCAGTTAGCTGATTTAAATTTGTGAAACATACTGACGAAATCAGCTTTCTTAAAATTGTATCGCATACGAGGGCCACTATTTATATTTTGAGCCTAACAATGAAAAAACAGGAATTTGGCATTGAAAACTGCTTTATTGTTTTTCGAAGTATTCTCCTTTATGGTCAATACACTTTTGCATTCGTTCGAACCATTTGTCAAAGCAGTTTTTCCAATCTTCTTGAGACACCTCCATAATATGGTTTTTGAACGCATCAACGGCGTCTTCCGCCGACGAAAATCGTTGTCCACGCAATTTATTCTTGACATTCGGGAACAAGAAGAAGTCATTGGGTGCCAAATCAGGACTGTACGGCGGATGACCCATCAATTCGATTTTTTGACTGTTCATAAAGTCGGTTGTTAGACGAGATGTGTGACAGCTGGCATTGTCTTGATGAAGAATGATCCGACGGCGTTTGTTTGTTTTCCGTATTTGACCGAAGACCTCTGGCAAACAAATTGTTGTGTACCATTCAGAGTTGACCGTTCTACGTTCCTCTAAAGGCACAGTTGCCACATGACCAGTTTTCCCAAAAAAACAGGCGACCATTTGTTTCGATGTGCTTCGAGCGCGAACAACTTTTGTTGGATTGGGTTCATCTTGAAACACCCATACAGTCGACTGCTGTTTACGTTCCGGCTCATATGCATATATCCATGATTCGTCACCTGTTACAATCTTATATACGTCTTTTGAAGCACCACGATTGTATTTATTGAGCATTTGTTTGCACCAATTGACGCGAGCGTCTTTTTGAGTTTTTGTCAAATTGTGTGGGATCCAACGAGAACATACCTTTCTCACAGCTAAATGAACATGTAATATTTTATATATGCTGGTGGAACTAATGCCTCAATCTCAAAGTATGTCACATGACGATCTTGCAGTATTAGGTTTTGCACAGCATCAATGTTTTCTTGAATAACAACTGATTTTGGACGACCTTCGCGAATCTCGTCGGTGAGCGAATGGCGGCCACGATTAAATTCGTTATACCAGCGTTTCACAGTGGCAAAGGATGGGGCTTCACCGCCAAATGTGGAAGTAAGTTGATCGATGCACTCTTGTCTTGATAATCCACGTCGAAAATCGTAAAAAATCACCGCACGAAAATGTTCACGAGTTAATTCCATTTTATTGTTGTCGCGCAATCTTCAAGGCAACATAAACAACACAACTGAAGCTATTGACAAAACATTTGAAGTACGTTATGGTCAATAATGCCAGACGATTCCGTGCAAACGTCAAATCGCGCCTAACTTCAATCAGTGTTGCCAAGGCTCAAAAATATAAATAGTGACCCTCGTAATACTCGACTTTGAAGTTTTACGCTTAGGTTTGGGACATGGTATATTTATTCCTAGGGGTGGGTGGTGAGTGTCTTCCGGCACCAGTGCATCCTGCCGGAGTATCGTTACATTCTCTATATTTGTTAGGGCTAAATCTAGGGTTTTACCGTTGGCATTTTGTATAGTATTTAAGTTTTTTAGATCATTAAAATCAATAAAGTACTTGAATTCACGACAGTGGGAACCTAACGTGAGAAGGTTGTTAGTAGGCTGAGTTACGTCAGGGATGTTAAAGTCACCAGCGATGAGCAATGGGGCCACTAGAGGACAATGTGCGGCTATGTGGGAGAACAAGGTTTCATATACCGGTAGGGGTGATGACGGCTGGATGTATATTACAGAAATATAGATGGTATGTGCATGTTCCGGTTTTAATTTTATAATTACACAGTCTATGGTTTGTTCAGTTAAAGGTAAATCCACTAGTTCAGGGCAATGTTCTTTCTTTACACCAATAAGAACACCACCGCCTAGGGTTTTCCCATTTTCTCGTGGGTTGCGGTCCGATCTGAAAACACTGTATTGTTCTGAAAATATTTCGGAGTTGGATATTCAGGTATTGAGCCAAGTTTCAGCGCACAAAACCACATCATAGTTATTCGCCAAAATGCTGAGAAGAAATTGATTCGTTTTCGTGCGTATTCCTCTTAGGTTTTGATAAATAATGCTCATGGGGACTCGATTTGTTTGATTCTCATGAACGGTTTTGACTGAATGAACATTCTCTGGCGAGTCAGAAACGGAGTGTGCACTAGTTGCATTTGTAATCGTTCCGCTAGGTTCGAGATTGTCAGCTGTTTTCACTAATACACCAGTGGGTCCTGAGGGGATGTCCTTCTTACCTCTCAGGTTGCGATGGGCGTGGCTACGTCGACATCTTCAAAGAGGCTGGAGGCCATTTCCGCGGGACCATTTGCTTCGGCGATCGTACTGCATTCCTGATCTTCCAGGGTGGATAGGGGCTGGGGGATGTTGAACTGCACTTTCACTTGGAGACGGGTTGGCGCCAGCAGGTTGGGGCTCAGCTAAGGTGGCTGGGTCAGGTTGGAGATCACTCAGGGAATACTTGACATTGTCAACAACGAGGTGGCGGTAACTAATGTAGGCTCTACGACCAGCATTCCGGGCACTGTGCATATGTTCCAGGAGTCCCTGGCGCTCCTTCCGAGTGGAATAGCGGAAGTCATGTTCAACATATATTTTTGTAACTTTTAGTTTGTTGCGGCACCTGAGAATTTCTTCCTTTTTTTTGTACCGTAAAAAGCGACAACCGATTGGGCATGGGCCTCGCGTACTGTTCGTGTTTATCCTATGAGCTCGCTGTATGTCATCCTCTTGCAGATTTATGCTCAGGGCTTGTCTTGCATAATTCGACGCACTTTGGACTCAGATTCTGCCCAGTCTTCTCCCGGGGAATCCTCATCGACACCGTAAAACATCAGGTTATCCCGACGACTTCTATCTTCCTGATCATCTAGCTTTTGTTGAAGCCATCTATTGTTCTCCGACAGTTCTTCTAAACGTTTTGTAAGCGAAACTACGTCACTTTGGAGGACATCCACTCTACCGACCAGAGTTCTAAGTGCGTCGTTGAATTGTCGAACTTCGGTAACAAGTGATAGGTGAGAGGCTTTGAGATCACGGAACATTTCTTTGATTTCTTTCATTTCCTCACTTGGGCCAGGTTTTAGTTCCACGCCTCCAATCACTAATAATACAAGCACCACTGTACCGTTTTACAGAGTAATTGCTTTTCTTCGTTTGTTCAAACCTTACTACATTTATGTATGTTTACACGGAATTTGTTTAGTTTTTCTAGCTAAACTACCTTTGCTCATGTGGTTTCAACATGAAGGGCGCCGCCACACTTTGCAGTCGGCGTTAGAGAACATATTGATGCACAGTTGGATCAGAGATTGATTGGTCGTGGTGGTCCTGTTACATGGCCAGCTCGATCGTCAGATATAATGCCGATAGGCTTCTTCTTTTGAGATCATGTGAAGAGCTTATTGCACAAGACTCCAGTCGACACAGGGCCGGCGGAAAGGGGGAGGGGGGCGAACCGTGTCACTGCCCAAAGCGGCAAATAGTCAGGGAGGCATAATTTGAAGAGAAAAAAGATAAGCCTATTGAAAACTTGAAAGTTATAATATTATATTATATTATATAACTTGGAAGTTAATATATGCCAACCCACAGTTTTGAAGAAACATATCTGTATTCTCACTTTAAAGCCAACGAGTGCCACAAGGTGGAAAAACAGATTTGATGCCTTAACTCCGTTGAGATATCAAGTGGGAGAGGTCCATGATGCGCTCCTTGAAGTAATTGGCGACGATAAAACTGTCCAGATGGTCGCACATGATGCTCAGTGTATTGCAAATCAGTTAGCTGACTTAACATTCCTTTGCGCACTGGTTATCTGGTATCTTACGCAACATGATGAGTGTCCTGTTCCTTGAAAAAAGAAGACAGGTGCACCAGTTAACCTTCCTTTCGAAACTTGTCAATGGAAAAACAGACTCCTCCACACTTCTCGCAAAAATAAACTTTCATCTTCCATACTCAAAATTAAGACACAGAAATGACCTCTTCCAAATTTCACTCGGTAGAACCAGGATGGCCGAAACGGATCCCAAGAGGAGGATGTGCGCGTTGTACAATATAGTCTCTAATTATACTCCTGACATTGGTCTATTTAGACCTAAAAGCAAACATATTATGTGAACCCTGTATAATAGCATTGTAACCAAATATGTTGTATACTTTATGATATACCACCCTTCTATATATTATATATTGTTGTTATGTAACGATTATTCTGTTCCTTTTTAGAGTTTCTTCTCTTATTGTTTTGTTTTCTATTTCCAATTCTTAATTACTGTTGTTTTGTCAACATGTATGTGAACTTAACTCAGAATTTAACCTCAAAGCACTATAACTGGGCATTTGCCTGTAGTGTTTAATAAATAAATTAAAGACTTTTTACTTCAAGTAATGTAATGAGCAAATGTCTTCAAAACATTAATGTACGACGTGTTAGATGCTGTTATATTAGGTTGCGTTAGGTTAGGTTATTATTATTATTAGATGATTTCTTACAAACATATCAGCGCTTTGAAGAAAGCAGAAGTGATGAAAAATTTAAAAGTTCCTTAGATGTTACTTGGCATCCTGGCACGGCCTTCCTCCCTCCTCTCGTGGAGGCTAAGAGGACGGCGACCTGTCACTCCCGGTTGATGAGAGAGAATTGGCATCGAATTTTAGATATAGATGATCCAAAGATAGGCAACACTGAACAGGGCTGAAATCGAAAAAGAAGCGGTACAAAGTTGATTTTTATTACCAGGTCCAAGACGATTATTTTAGCTCTAAGAGGAAGATTTGAGCAGCTTAAATATCATAGTGAATTTTCAATTTCTTTTATGATATTTGTAAGCATAATGACATGTCATCTGATCTTTTGTCTGAAAAGTGTAGAAAACTTGCCGGAATGCTAACACATGAAGGTTACTGAATTAAAACATGAACTAAAAGTGCTTTCGGCTATAATGAAACAATTACACCAAAGGAGGTCTTAAACTGGTAAAGGGTCATGATTTTGCACGTAATGTGAATGTTGCACTTCGAATTTTATTAACTTTGTCGGTATCCGTGTGTTCGCGCCCGTCATCCAACAAGGAAACACTTATCTTGTTTCGGCCGCTGTTTGTAGCATTTCCAGGAAGGTAATGGTGCTGTAGGTAGACTAATACACATAAATGAAACACTCAATTACATCGAACTGATGTATTCGTTGCAAATCTACATTATTTGCAGCCAACCTGCAATACATCTCTCGTACAGCGTCGCTTCTCACTTCACAGACTATTCACTCTCTCACTTTCAGTAGGCACTAGTGTCCAGAGAATAACATGGCGGCCATCTTGGCTCCAAAAGCATAAGGTACGGAACATACCGCCCACCTTGAAATGATTAATTTCAACACTTTACTAAATACACAATATAGAACACATTTTTGATGAACAAATGTAAATTGAATACAACTTTCTCAAACTTTCCTACTGAAAATAACAACACAAAATTAAAAAGAAATTGAACAAACTAATTATTGCCTTTTATGCATAAATTTGAAAGTTTAAGTTCTTTCTCATTGGTGTTCAACTTCACTCACCGGTAAAAGGGACAGCTTCACTGCTGGCCTCTTGTAGGTTCCTTCACTGGTTCTCACTGTTGCTGCTCTAACCAATCCATCTTCACCTGGATGAACGTTGATTACTCTGCCAAGTTTCCACTGTTGAGCTGCAAGTTGATCATCTCTGACCACAACCAAGTCACCGACCTGTAGATTCTGTTGCTCCCTTCTCCACTTAGGACGTTGTTGTAACTGAGAAAGGTAGTCCCTACACCATCTGCGCCAGAAATGCTGTGTCAGCCTTTGCACGAGCTGCCACTTCGACAGTCTGTTCATTTCTATTGTAGCAAAGTCCCTATCTGGAGTAGCTATCAATGCATCTCCTATTAAAAAATGGCCTGGAGTAAGTGCCTTCATGTCGTTAGGATCCCTGGATAGAGCAGTTAACGGTCTGGAATTCAAACATGCTTCTATTTGTGTTAATACTGTATACAATTCCTCAAAGGTAAGTAGGGCATTCCCCACAACTCTTTTGAGGTGGTATTTAACTGATTTGACACCACTCTCCCACAACCCTCCTGCATGAGGATTACGAGGAACATTAAAATGCCACTGGATGCCTAAGCTGCTTAGAGCACTTGAAATAGTTTCATTGTGCTTTGGTTGTTTTGCCAATCTCATGAATTCCTTCAACTCTCTATTAGCGCCAACAAACGTTGTTCCACAATCACTGTAAATATTATTGGGTTTCCCACGACGAGATACAAATCTCCGAAGTGCAGCCAAAAACGTCTCTGTAGTACCACTGCTCACTATTTCTAAATGAACTGCTTTCGTTGCGAAACAAACAAATAAGGCAATATAACCCTTATACTGCTTACGAGAGCGTCCAACCATTTCCTTCAACAGTATGGGCCCTTCATAATCCACACCACAGTTTATAAATGGACGAGAAGGATTGATCCTAGATTCTGGTAAGCTACCCATTAATTGTTCCCCAGATTGTGTACAAAAGCGATGACAAGTTACACATTTCTTCACAATGTTACGCACTGTATCTCGCCCTCTCAGTATCCAGAATTTTCGTTGCAATGAGGACAACACTAACTGAGGACCAGCATGAAGATTAAGTAAATGTTCATTTTTAATTAATAAGTGAGTCAATTTGTGCTTCGCAGGTAGCAACATTGGATGTTTATGGTCCACTGTTATTCTTGCTTTGTGTAGCCTCCCTCCAACACGAATGACACCTGCCTCATCAACAAAGGGAGCCAACCACAATAACCTGCTTTTTGTTGGCAGAGGAATTTTAGCTTGTAAACAATGTAATTCTGCTGAGAATTCACTTTTCTGGGCTTGTTTTACAAAAGAGGTCGTTGCTGTCACAAACTCTTTAGTTGTCAATGCTCCTTGCCTTCTCTGATTCACTGACTGGCGAGTATTGAATACAAATCGTTGGATCCATGCCATTATTCTCTGCATTTTAGAAAAGGTTGAATATCTACTGATCAGATCTTCTTCTACTGTACTGTACATAACTGTAATGGCAATCTTCTTCTCTTCTTTTGTAACTTCTTCCAAAATTTCGTTGTTTGTCTCATGATGATCAAACGTTGCCAATGAAGTTGTTCGTAAGAACTCTGGTCCCGCCCACCATAACTCACACTGAGCTAAGGCTGAAGCACTGATACCTCTTGTAGCAAGATCTGCAGGATTTGATTTTCCCATGATGTGAGACCATTGTTCACGACGAAGACTCTCCTGCACTTCTGCCACTAGATTTGCTACAAATGTTTTCCACCTGCTTGGTGTTGAGGATAACCAAGTAAGCACAATGGTAGAATCAGTCCACACACACGCATCTTCCAATTTGTAGGATAGTGCATTGCAGATTACTACGAGCAATCGTGTCAATAAAACTGCCGCTGATAGTTCTAGTCTTGGTAAAGACATTTGCTTGATTGGAGCCACCTTGGTCTTTGCTCCTACCAACCTCACTTCAACATGACCATCGACATAAACTGAGCGAAGGTACACTACCGCACAGTATGCTTGTTGTGATGCATCACAGAAACCCACTAATTGACAAGCTATAGCATTTGCAGATACAATAGCACGTTTGATTTGTAATTGTTGCAGTACAGGAAGTTCACTACAAAAATGTAGCCACAGGTCGCATGTTTCCACGGATAATGCCTCATCCCAGCCCAACTTTTCTTTCCATAATTCTTGAATGAGTATTTTTGCTTGTATGACTGTTGGGGCTAAGAAACCAAGAGGATCAAACAATTTTGCAATGTCAGATAACAATAGTCTTTTCGTCAATGTGTGACGTTTTGGTGGTAAAGTCACAAGAAAAGTGAAGTGGTCAGCACCAGGATGCCACCTTAGACCTAACGTTTTCACAAGTTCACTGCAATGGATATCTAAAGGCACATTAGTTTCTCTCAACTCTACAGGTACTGCTGTCAACACTTGTGGCTCACTAGAGGACCATTTACGTAACTCAAAACCACCCTTTGCTAGTAACTGTATCAATTGTGACTGCAATTCGATAGCTTCTTCCACATTGCTGGCACCAGATACCAAATCGTCAACATAAAAATCATTTAATAACACTGGGGCTGCTAATGGAAATGCATTCATTTCATCAATAGCTAATTGTTGAAGACACTTTGTTGCAAGATAAGGTGCACTGGAAGTCCCATACGTCACCGTGAGTAGCCTATAGTCCCTTATCAATCCTTGAGGATTGTCGCGCCACACTATTCGCTGAAAGTCTGTATCTGATGGATGAATCAATATTTGTCTATACATTTTGGAAATGTCTGCACACAAAGGAATTTGATGCTTCCTGAACCTGCGTAATAATTGAAAGATATCACCTTGCAATTCTGGCCCAACTTGAAGCTTATCGTTGAGACTAATCCCTGTTGAAGTCACTGAACTGGCATCAAAAACTACACGAAGAGGTGTACTGGTGGAATTTGGATTGATTACAGCATGATGCGGTAAATAGAAACTATCACATGGTTTATTTTTCACTTCACTTGCAGGAACAGGCTCCATATGTCCCAAGTCTAAATATTCATGCATGAATTCTGAGTACTTCTGATGAAAAACAGGAGACCTTGCAAACTTCCGTTCCATTTGCTGTAATCTCGCCACAGCTGTTTCACGAGAGTATCCTAAGGGAGGACTGTCTTCCTTGAATGGAAGGCTCACACTGAACTTATTGTTTTCTCGAACATGAGTCACCGAAAAGTGCTCTTCACATTGTATCTCCTCTAATGTCAGATGCCTTTGCCTTGGGACCTCTTCTACCTCCCAGAACTGGCGAAGTGCACTATCAAGACTACAAGATGCATGAAATGATGCTACTGCCCTTACCTTGGGAATGTCCACACTGCCACAAAGAATCCAACCAAGAACAGTACGTAGTGCAGTAGGTGTTCCCTTTGGCCCAACACGTTTGCCACTTTGCATAAGAAAAGGAAACAAATCTGCTCCAAGTAAAATGTCCACCGGTTCCATCACATAAAACCTTGGATCTGCCAACTTCAGTCCTTGAATATGTGTCCACTTCCCGAAGTCTGGTAAAGGTTCCCTGGGAATGTTTCCTGTTATTTTAGGAAGTACGATTGCCCTTGTAGTGAATGTTTTCCTTCTGCTACTGGGTTGGAATTGTAGATTCACTACTGCACTGCCTACACCTACACCTGTTGCTCTAATCCCATTCACAGTGATGTCTGCCTTATGCTGATGTAAACCTAACCTTTGCACACAGCGTGAGGTGACAAAGGAAGTGTCTGAGGCACAGTCTAGGAGCACACGAACTGGTTGATAAACACCATCTCTTCCCTGCACATACACAACTGCAGTGGATAGCAACACTGGCTTTAGTCCCTTGTCTCCTTCTCCAGCCACATGAGAAGAAACTTCTTGGGGGGAAGTTGTTGTTTCACTAGAGTCACTCTGCTTATAATAGTGTAACAACGTATGATGCTTTTTATTGCAAACGCGACACGCCCCTGAGTCACATACCGATGCCCTATGATGGCTTTGAATGCAATTATAACACAAACCCTTTTCTCTAACAAATCTCATTCTGTCCATCACCGAAAGGCTTTTGAAGTCTTTGCACTTGTATAGGGCATGATGCAGTTTACATTTTCCACAGGTATCATCCGACACTGCATGATACACACCCTTGAACTGGGAGCTATTGTGAGTCGACTGCTTCAATCTCTGAGCACTGAGATTTGAAGCTGATAATGCACGAGAACGCTGGTCAAGAAAGTCACTCAACTCCTGAAACGTAGGCAACTCGGTTGTCTTTAATGAAAGTTCCCATTGTTGTCTAGTATCACTGTCCATTTTTTCTGTCACATGAAATACTAGGATAGGATCCCAATGTTCTATGGGCATGTCCATCACTTTCAACACGCGAATACACTCGGTAGTTGTGTCTAGCAGGCTACGTAAGGCTGCTGCGGATTCACGTTGCACTTTGGGTTGCGCGACTAAACGCTTGATTGTGTCCATAACAATCTCCCGTTTGTTTCCCGTTTAACGCGAATTTAGAATGTTCCACGCCTCGGTATAGTTATCATCAGTCACCGACATGGACTGGATAAGCAATGCAGGTTGCCCCTTTAACGAAGCTTTCAAATACTGTAGCTTTTGCGCACTGGATAACTGTTTGTTTTTGTCCACCGACGCGATAAACAAATCACGCAAAGAAAGCCACTCTTGTAATTGTCCTGTGAACACAGGCAGCGTGAGCTTCGGGAGACGCACTTCACTTGTTCGTGCTTCTGTCGATGACGTCACCGTAGCTTGAGTCTGTTGCTGCTGCAACGAACAAAGCCTGCACATGGTTGCATCCAAACGGTCTTGAATACAACCGATTTCACCGTCATAACTCTCAAAAGTTGCATCATCACACGCACTAGCCAGGTCAAATAATAACTGTTTACAATCGTCCGTTAATTGTTTGGCTTTGTTTACCGATAACGCGATTGTCACATTGTCCAGTAAACCCGCGTTCACTTTATTCTCAAGGCGAGTAACTTCTCGCTTGAGCACAGTCTTTGCTGCCGATATGGCTTCCATGTTTATTGAGTCGCGCACGGATTGTTGTTGTCCAAACTACAATGCACGCACGAAACACTTCCTGGCACTACAAAAAGTGCACTGAAATTGGTTACCCGTAGCAAACCGTATGTCAATGTATTTATTCACAGTTCACGAATGCACGCTAGCACAAAAGTTCAACACAACACAACGAATGGTGATCGCAGGCAACATCCGGCACAAGGAGGACCATGTTCGCGCCCGTCATCCAACAAGAAGACACTTATCTTGTTTCGGCCGCTGTTTGTAGCATTTCCAGGAAGGTGATGGTGCTGTAGGTAGACTAATACACAAAAATGAAACACTCAATTACATCGAACTGATGTATTCGTTGCAAATCTACATTATTTGCAGCCAACCTGCAATACATCTCTCGTACAGCGTCGCTTCTCACTTCACAGACTATTCACTCTCTCACTTTCAGTAGGCACTAGTGTCCAGAGAATAACATGGCGGCCATCTTGGCTTCAAAAGCATAAGGTACGGAACACCGTGGCAAGTGGCGAACAAAGTTTTTTCTTTTTTTTAAATTCAGACTAATAAAATACTATCTTTCGTCAATCATGTCTGAAACACGCTTTTTTTCCATTTTATGCAAGATAGCATTATACGAAAGAGAATATTACATGCAACGGTAAAGTTCCCTGTGCATATAGTACCATGTCATGAAGTCACATTTAGGGAATATGAGGGTAGGACCCCTTTACCTTCCAGGGTTGCCCCCAGGCACCCATTAATTTGAAACGGGGCGAACCCCAGAGCCGCTTTATGCGGGGACAACGCAGGAAAGAATTTAGACCTTAGATCACGCACGCGGGAGATCCGGAAATATTATATGTAATTCTTGTAAAAATCCAATCATATATCACAGACTTACAACGGTAAACATACCTACCTAGGTATGAAGTCAAGCCTTGATTTCTTTCCGAATACTTGTTACATTTAAATTACGTATGAGAGAGAGAGAGAGAGAGAGAGAGAGAGAGAGAGAGAGAGAGAGAGAGAGAGAGAGAGAGAGAGAGAGAGAGAGAGAGAGAGAGAGAGTGTGTGAGAGTGATTTTGTGTGTTTAAAATTAGTGGGCCTCCCCGACGGCGCAGTGGTAGCGTCGTCGCCTTGTAACTCTCCGACTATTGTTGAACACCCTCCGAGTAACATTTTCGGCCTTAATTTTCGTTCAAAAATCACACTTTTCTGCAAATACCATAGGCGAACGAGATCCAAGAAGACGCATTCACAAAATACCTAGACTTAATTAAGAAACAAATCTAATATGCCAGTTTATAATGTAATCTAATGAAAAGGGAAATCAAGCAGTGTTATGTCTGGAAAGTATACTTGGATGAGTGACAGTCTAGTCTACCGAATTAAAACATTTCAGTTACTGTTAATTAAAAGTTTACTACATAAAACTGGTCAAGTTCGGAGTAAATTAAATTAGGACTAATTCTCGTACTATTTGGTCCTAAGGCAATACGTAGCGATAGAAATATAACTATACAATGTTTCAAGTTTTCCATACCCACGTAACACGACAGCCGTGCGAACAGGAATATGAGAGACAAAAATGAGAATTGCAACCAAGTCATGAAGATAAGGACACAATACAAACTAGAAGGCAGGGCAACAAAGTTGTCGAAACTTCGAAATAACAAAACCCGCCACGATAAGATTCATCTTGTTCTTGATATTGATCAACCCCTCTTATCAAAACACTCAGCCAACATCTCTGAACAGTCTTTGAAAGTTTGTCGATAGATTTCGGTTCTACTCTGTATTATTGCACAATTCAAATCCCAGAGTTCAGGCTTTCCAATATTTTTCGAAAGTTGGCTCCACTGCACGCTTTCCTCATTGCGATGGTAGAAGTTGAAAGCACTATGACTTTTCTTTTGTGGTAAGGTGAAATGGGGGATCCTAATCACCTATACAAAAATACTTAAGAAACAGAATCAAAACGCTGCACGCACCCCTTCGCCTGGACTGCATCACCTTCAAGAGGTTTGTACAGAAACTCGACATGAGAAGTAAGAATAAACTTACCTCAAAGTAAAATTTTCACAATATCCCAATAAAAGTCATGTCCTTAATAAGATCTGTAAGTATTCATCATAACTGGCCAAATTTGTGAATATATTTTAAAAACATAATTCAGAGAATATTATGCATTTTGATTAGATATAATACTCTGCCACCTAGTGCTAAAAATTGATTTAAAACCTGCACGACAGCCAGTGCCGGATCTACAGAAGAGCAATTCCATTGTGACTGGTGTGGCATTCAGACAAATTAACATTCATTTTTTAATTATTTTCTCGACACCTTCAAATGTGTAACTCTATCAGTTCATGTAATTTCATTTTCCTTGAAGTAAGTATTTAATTGCAGAATTAAATCTCAGCTACAGAAAATACATTTTTGTACTTGTGACGGGTGTGACACTTTTGAGACGACTTTATGACCTTACTTACTCTTTAAGAGAACTCTCGAATATATGGGTTTACTGAATCAATTTCATTATATTTTCACAAACCAAATTTTCCTCGACATTCAGATGCTTTTAGTTTCTAAAAATATCACTAGTACATTTTTATAAATTTTTGCCTACGACGGGTGTGACAAATTTTGTGACATGTGTGACATCATGCACATGAAGGATTATGGAACAATGCAAAGGCTATGGAAATTATCATAAATAGATTCTTCAAAGTAAGGATTGTATCAGAAATGAAGTAGAATACTTCAGAGCTTGAGATATAGAAACAATAAATGAGATAATTTGAATGATTTTAGTTTTATTATGGAATAAAACTGTATCATAATGAAACTAAATTAAGTGGAGACACCAGACATAAAATCCCACTTCTACTGTAAAAAGAAATAGGTTTGAAACAATGTAATTTAAGACATTAAGAAACTAATGTTTGTATTTATAATTCCAAATTCTGCATAGTTTTCCATTTAATTTCATATATAATAAGTGATATTTTCAATAAAAATGGATTAACCTTGTTTGTCCAATTTCACATGGAATGGCTCAGAGTTGTTTAAAGTAACAGTTCAGTTGGACTTTTCATAATATTCTCATAATTGCTCTCTATTTGCAATCGTTTCGTCATGCATTGAGTTGAGTATGCAGCGGTGGTTATGTAGACAAATTAGATTTGATTGGCCCTAAAGTAAATAATAATTTTGTTCCATCCACTAGTTTATTGTCCCTTGCACTCCGTCTTGGACTTCTACAGTGCTTTCGTTTTGGCTCTGGATGGAGATAGCGCGTGACATGGCGCAGATGCCCGCATTTTCGTCCCGTAAATTCTCGCTTATTTATGCACATATCTTTAGCATGTAGACAATTATATTTATATTGCATTAACAAGTACAAAGCTGTGTTATATGAGTTGTTCAAAGTTGTTCACGCTCTATCCCGGCCCAAAGCCAAAACGAAAGCACTGTAGTAAGACTCGTTTCACCCCTTAGATCCTGTGTGTGTAAGACTATACTTTTAGCTCCGCAACACAAAGCTACTGAAAAAAAAATGTGGTTAGAAAGAAATTTAATTTTTATTTTGTGGTATGGTATCGAGTGTTAAACGAGGTTACTAACTGAAAAAAAAAACATTGAATGTTAGCTTGTCGTCCTCCTCCGTGGCCTTGCGGTCTAAGGCGCTGCCCTTTGAACTCCGACTGCGGGACGGTATGGGTTCGAGTCCGCCTGGGTTCAGTCTCTAGGTTTCCGGCCTGTGTATAGGACCTGTGGCAACCCACCATCGTGAGGGAATTGGGGAGCTACGAGTGAGTAGCGTAATCCGGTCTCGGAAATCTCCTATAACGGCTGGGGGTTCGACGTGCTTACCCCACGTCACCCCATTACCGCTTGAAGAACTCCACACCTCTAGGTAGGATTGTGGGAGGGAGACAGCCAGTCGGAAGATAGATCTACTAAGTAAG